>NW_010295280.1:31261-31850 GCF_000700745.2 Antrostomus carolinensis
CCATTTCCCCTTGTTTTGTCATTAGTTGCCCTTATGAAAAGTCCTTCCCCAGCTTTCTTGGCTTTTATGCTTTATTGATGTTAAAAAGCATCTAAAAACTCTATCTTGATTTAAGTTTCAATCTCCAGCCAGAGAGCCACGCTGCCAATCTGAACATGCTTACAGGGATGTGCCACAGCAGAGCTCTCTGGTTCATTTCTTCTTCTTCCACAAGCGTTAACAGGAACAAATATATACATTCTTAATTCAAGGTATACGAAAAGCAGACAGCTTAGTTCACAGACACCCTTCACATCCCATCCATCTCACAACTGAAACCCAAGTCATCAGTTTGGAAATCAGACCCCAACGATTCATAAAATGAAACCCCACAGAACACAAATGAGGTTTTTGCTGTCCCGGCACCGAGCAAAAGCTTAAAAACTGCCGTAGGTCAAACCACGGACCAAAACACATTTATTAACCGAAAAAACCTGTCTGCCGAACGCTGCAGCGCGCCGGTGACGGCAGCAAGGTTACCCCCGTCTAATCTCTGACGTCAGGGCGCGTATTTCTCCCCAGAGGCCGGAAGAGACGGGCGCTGCGGGCC
>NW_010295281.1:0-720 GCF_000700745.2 Antrostomus carolinensis
CCGGCTTTCAATCCCCCCGGTACCGGGGGAAGGACCTTCCCTCCCGGCTTTGTTTTCCCGGTCCCAGCCCAGCTGAGGGGAAGCTCGGAGCTTTGCGAGCTTCCAAAAGCCCCAGATCCCGCGTCCCGCTGGCCCGGAGCCGTGTCCCCTCCCCGCCGGCTCCGCGGGGGCGGCCCTGGGCGGGACAGGGAGGTCGCTGCGGAAACGGGAACCGAAACCGAAAGGGAGCTCGCAGCCATCTTGCCGGTGTGACCGGTTGCCGGCAGCCAGCCCCTCGCCGTCTCCCCTCCCCCGGTGTCTTGTGTTTTCTTCTTTTCCGTTTATTTTCTCAGAAATTAAGGGGATTCGGTGTATGGATGAGATCGAGGTAAGAGCATCTTATCAACCCCCCCGTGCTGCCTGCCAGGATTTCTGTCCTGCCTTTGCCTCAGGGGTCACTTTGAAAACAAATTCACTGAGTGGGGAGCAGTGGGATCCCAAAACTCGGGGAGTGGGGACCCCCCTGAGCCCCCCCAGCACCACACGTGGAGCCCGTGGTTATTGGGGCCGGGAAAACTCAGTCACGGTGGTGGCAGCTGGTGCAGATGGAGGCTGTTAATGAACTTGCTTAATGAAAGTGAAGTTTAAGCTGGCTTCGAGGTGTGTTTGATGAGGATGGGGAGCTTCATGGAGATAAAACATCGGAAAAACTACCATGATGAAGAGCGGAGCCTTAACTGC
>NW_010295282.1:0-5565 GCF_000700745.2 Antrostomus carolinensis
CCCCACCCCATTCACAGCAGTTCCCATCCTGCAGCTCCGGGGTTTGTCAAGCCAAACGTCTCCCAAACCGCAGTCTGGTTTTCAACTCCAAATAAAGCCTGCTGGTATTCTTTCCCTGCCCAGCACGGGTGTGTGTGCACAAAACCACCCTCCTTTCCCGCTCTGCCACCTCCACGTTCATTTTCACCCCCTAAACCCCAAACTGGGACCTCCCCAGTGCTGAGACCTGCCCCGTGCTGGCTGCCCCATGCTCCTCACACCCTCCTCAAAGCCCCTAGTACCAGGCTTTTGTCACAGCTAGATTGGAACTCGGATAGATTAAGGTGGGTTTCTTTTCTTTTTTTTTCCCCTTTTTCCCAATAATAAGCTTTTTTCATCCAAGATCAGGAGAAAAAAAAATAGTCAGGGAGGAGGGTTGACATGTACAACCCATAGAGAGCTCTGAGAGGAGCGTGAATCCCAAAGCTGTAATTACTGCCTGCATTTTTGGGCTACGGATGCTAAATTGGATGTAAGGCACAGAAATGGCAGTTACACCTTTCAAGCAGGAAAAAAAAATGTGGTTTAGCGGAAAAACGTGCGTAGGAAACCTCCCCAAATCTGCAATCCCCACATAACACCCCAATATTACACATTCTGCATTTGTGAGTTTAAAACAACCCTATGTCCAGGCAAAAGAGAATGCTGAGCCCTGAACGACAGGATCTTCTACATCAACGGAGTGAATTGGGGATTTATTTTTTTTCCCTTGATCTGTCAGTTAAATCAAAAATCCCCTCCTGGATGCAGGACACGAGCGAGCAAGAGGCAGCAGCGTGTGCTATTTTAAGGTTTGATATAAAATAGATACCCTTGGCTTCAGCATTTCTCTGTAGCCCGGCCCCCAGGAGCTGCAGGTACTTTCGTATGCATACAAAACATTTGAAAATGGAAAATATTCACAGCTGCTCTTGCAGTTTTGACAGGGGGAAAGGAATCGCGGGGCATGTTAAGGAGATATTAAAAGCTGCGGTTTGAAGCTCCGAAAGCATTTACTCAGCGGGAGATCCAGAGAAAGAAGTTTAGAAGTTAACTGCATACTTGTGTGCCTCTGCTCTGTCCTTCTTAAAATTCACCTCTCCTATCTGCTTCTAATTTAAACAAGCAGAGCCCTCCAGGAACTGGAAAATCCAGATTTGCAGCATCTCCCAGGGAAAGACGATTTCCTACGTGCCCCCCTCAGCGCAAGGGTCTTGCTGAAGGTTAAACTCGTGAGTGCTGATGGCTTTGCACCAAGTTAATCTTCCCTTGAATAAAAAAAAAAATGAGGGAATGCCGGTGAAAACTGCCCTGATGTCACCAGCTGGTCCCCGGCTTGGTCCCATCCCTCTTCCAGACAGGGATTTCACCACTGCTGCCGGCGTTAAATCCTCGTCCCCACACCATGCCCTGGCCTGCTTTGCCTTCCCTGCCTGAAAACAAGGTAAACCCATCCACCTCCCCAGGGTACATTATCGTGGCTTAAAATTAACACTCACAAACGTATTTCCAAATCCCTTCATGAAAGGCACCAGAAGCGCTCGGTATTACTAGAATAGATCTTTCGCCTTTTAACAGCTGTTAATTGCCATTAAAACCAAACATCCACAGCTTTATTGGAACAGCATCTGCATTTCTGTGCTGCGTGCCGCACGTTGCAAAGCCCGCGGCTGCGCTCGGTCTTGTTTTCTTGCACGTGCCTTCCTGCCACGACGAGGTGTGATGGATAAATCCTATCTCCCTGGTAGTTATCTTACATACTGGGACCCATTTTGGGGTCCCCTGATGCCAGGCTTTTTTCCTTCACCCTCCCCACCACTCTGTAAGTCGTTGCGCCAGATGTGTCATCGTTGTAAGAAACTCAACCCCCTCCAGACTTGCTAGCAGAAAAAAAAAAGATGGGATGCAAAACCTGTTCCCAAAAATATCCCAAAGAAACAAGCAGGAGCCTGCCCGTGAGGAAATGGGTCCCTAAGGCTGAATCCAGCCTGCAGCTGCCAGCGAAAGCACGTGCTGGGTGTCACAGGGATGGGAATAGCCCGCTGTGACGAACGCAGAGTAAATCAAAGTCATGATGGGGCAGGGCTGGGGGAAGGCTGCCAGCCCTGCCCGCCCCGCAGCCACCGCTCTGGCAGCTCCTTTCCCTGCTCTCTTTGGGATCTGTCAAGTTTTCCCCATCCACACATCCCTCCATCACCTCACAGCCCGGGATCTGGGACTGCTCTACAGAGGAGCTGAGCGCTGGGCAAGGGGGAAACCCTTGGGAAAATGTTGTGGCAGGAGTTTTCCCTGTGCCCAGGAAGCTGCTGGCTCCTCACATCCCTGGTGGGTATTTTATGGAGCCAACAAAAGATGACACCTGCCCCATCAAATGATGACACCCACCTGGGAGTCCCCTGCCATGGCCGGGTACCAAACCCCCGATGCCAAAACAGGAGATGGATTCAGCGGGGCAAGAGGGGAAGAAATATCTGTGGTTCCAAGTCCTCAAGCATCTTGTTAGAAGCCTGTCTTTGCCCTCACCCAAAACCCCAACCCAAGGAGGGGGTGCCCATGGCTGGCTCCTGGGGCTGTCCCCTCTCTTTTCATCACCCCAAACCTCAGCACAGACCTGAGTGGAGCCCAGGGAGATGGAGCAGTTGGACAAGACGAGCCCTTTTCTGCTCAACAAAGCTCGTCAGCGCTGGGCTTATAATTATTATTTCCCTAAAGACGAGCCGGGCAGCTATAGACAAAAAAAGGTCCCCTCTTGTCGGAGCTGGAATTTGATGTCCTAACGACTGTTTTTGTACCGTGCCTGTTAGAGGAAAGAGCTCGGCAGGAGGGGGAAAGAGAGATTTAATTATAGAGCTGCATTGTGATTTTGCACACATAGCTGGCTGTTGTAATCAGGTTACAAGTGTATCTGATTTTCTTCCCTCCCCTCCCTCTTCCTCTTCTTTCTCTTTCATTTATTTTCTTGTCCTTTTTTTATATATATATATATATATAATTTTTTCTCCCCTTTTTCCTTTTGCTCATCCAAATTAGTTGCTTATGTTTGGGTGTTGCAGAGAAAAGCTGTTATTTGGCTTTGCCAAAGATCTTGATCAAGGGAACAATGTTTCTGAAGAGCCTCAGCAGCTCTTTGCCAGAGAAAGTCGATGGTTCCCAGCTCCGGGCTGTGCCGGGCACTCACATCCCACCATCCCGGGGCTCCCATCCCACTGCCACAATAAGAGGGGACACGCATATACAGCTGCCCCTTCCATGCTCCCTACCCAATCCCTGCAGATCCAAGATTCCCTCTATAAATAGAAGCTTTTGAAGAAGAGGAGGAGCCCTATTTACCTCCATTGGGGTGGGAGGAGGAAAAGAGAGGAGAAAAAGAGCTTTTTTTAAATCAACTTTATATTTTTCTATCCAAGGCAAGTGATGCCACACTTGGATTGGGGACTGTTGTTGGGTTCATTTAGGAATCCATTGTTGTCCATGTGAATTCTTTTTTACATTTCAAATAACAGGATTATTTCCCCAGGGGGTAATATCCTGTAATTTGAACACAATAATGGGAATAAATTACTTACTTAGAACTAATAACGACAGCCTGATTCCAATATATATAGGAACAGTAACAGCTTTGGTTAGTTAAAGTGCAATTGTGTCGACGGATGACATTTTCTTTCAAAGGAATCTGAATGACTTTTAATTAAATTTGCTGGGGGTGGGGAAGAGAGGGAGAGAGAGATGCTGGGAGATGGCTGCTGCTGGGGCTGCTGGCGGGTCCCAGCCACGGCACCCCAAGCCAGACATCACCCCAAGCATTGCTCTGCTGGACCATCCCTGGTCTGGAGCAGGGGTGCTGTGTTTTGGCCATCAGCACTGGGATGCAGGGATGCTGCAGTGAGAGTCCACCAGGCCTCCGGGACACTCGTCCTGTCCCTTGTCCCACCTCACCAGAGCATCACCTCTGCTGCAGATGGGCAGGGAGGGATGGAGGGATGGAGAGGATGGTGGTGATGCAGGGACGGAGGAGATGGAGAGCATGAAGAGGATTGTGAGAGTGGAGAGGATGGAGGGCCTGGTGGGGACGGAGAGGGTGGTGGGGATGGAGGGGATGGTGGGCATGGAGAGGATGGTGGGGATGGAGGGGATGCAGGGGATGCAGAGATGGAGGAGATGGAGGAAATGGTGGAGATGGTTGGGATGAAGAGGATGGAGAGGATGAAGG
Source organism: Antrostomus carolinensis (assembly GCF_000700745.2). Taxonomy (NCBI): domain Eukaryota; kingdom Metazoa; phylum Chordata; class Aves; order Caprimulgiformes; family Caprimulgidae; genus Antrostomus; species Antrostomus carolinensis. The sequence continues at coordinate 4,229 of NW_010295282.1, forward strand.
GGATGGTGGGGATTGAGGGAATGGTGGGGATGGAAGGATGGAGCCCAGCCCATTTCCCGAGCTCCATCCTGGGACAAGAAGAGGGCAGGACAATGCCTGTTTCCTGTCCTGGGCACCACTACGTGACCTCTACCTGCGTGGAAGAACAGAGGAGCTGGCAGAGAGCAGGAGGCACCAGCAGACAAGTGAGGTGGCCCTGCTGCTACTGCTGCCCACCATGCCCATAATGCCACCTCATCCCAGGGCGCTGCCCCATTGGGGTCCCCCAGGGAGGACAGCTCTGCCCAAGGGGGACCAGCACCAGCCACCGTGCACCCCAGTTCCTCTCCCTCACCCCAAAGCCCCCCAGCAAACCCCAGGCTTTGCCCCTCTCCCCACCGCTGCCTTCACTGCCAACTGCTCCTCAGGTTTATTTTGGAATCAGAAGCGCGAGAGGTTCCCTTTGGAGGCAAAAAAAAAAGCATCTTTCAGCCGTGGCACACAGAAAGCCAAGTTCCTGCCCCGAAATATCTGTGAGAGGAGCGGCGTGCCGCTGCCAGCAGCTCCAGCCTCCTCCAGGACTCATTTTCTTCTGTTTATCTTGAAAATATTTCTGCGCTGAGATCCCACCCCGCGCGGCAGAGCCCTGCGAGGCCGCCTTCAGCCTGACACACGGCCTCTTGTTTATCCAGAGCGAGTTTTACAAATAGCTTATTAAACCCAGAGGTCTGTTTGCTGGAGGAGAAGCTCATGAAGCAGCTCCTGCAGCCCCCAGCGAGGCTCCTGCCAGCCAGCCCCACCAGCCCCTCTGACATGCAGCAAGTTGCTCAGGCCTCTGCGGTTACAAACATCAGGATCTGCCAGGTTTTGGAGTTGCTCATGATTTAAGAAATATAACAAGTCTGCTGGTGATGGAGCTCCTGCTATCTTCACCCTCTCCCTGCTCCCGTGGCCAACATCCCAGTTGGGATTTCAGCGCGGTGCGAGGACACCGTGGCACTGCCAGCTCCGGTTCGTGTGATCCCGTGGTGGCAGCTGTGGGGTAGTTATTGCTTTTTGCAAGTCCCCGCTGCAAAAGCTGCAGGTTTTGGGGGGTTTGCAGGGGTTTGGGCTGTGAGGAGCACACGTTTTGGGTGTTGCTGGCTTGGTTGTACTTTGTGGGTTGCTGAAAGCGTGTGAGAGATAAGGACAGTCGGATGCTGTGTACGGTGGTCTTGGCAGGAGCCTGGTGGGACTGTGCCTCAGTTTCCCTGCCCATGCCTCTGCTGCCCTCCCAGCCCCAAGAGCCCCCAAGGATGGAGTTGGGATGGGGGGTTCCAGCTCACAGCAAATGGTGTCAGGGATGTCCCAGGGGCTCG
>NW_010295283.1:0-6866 GCF_000700745.2 Antrostomus carolinensis
GGGCGTGCTTGTGAGTGGGGTGTGCTCTGGGTCTCGTCACAGTGCGGGGCTGTCAGCAGCATGGCACCTGTCACCCGGTGCTGGCAGTGCCGGTGCTGGCAGTGCCAGTGCTGGTGTGTCACTGAGCAGGGACAAGGCAGGTGAGAGCCGGGCTCCTTCCTGCAGAGTCCTGAGCGCAGAGGGAGACACCAGATCTTGGACAATTGGGCTTTGCCCAAATGTCCCAGTGCCACGTGGGTGCTTCCCCCATTAGTGTCACGCTGTGCACCCCAAGGGTCCCTGTCCATGGGGGAGGCTCTGTCCCACTGGTCTCAGGGCAGGCTCTGCTCAAGGACGTGCCTGAGGAGCCTCACGAGTGGATTTGGGCAGTTTTAGTCCAGCAGGATTCTGGTCAAACCCTACCAGCATGTCAGGACACTGTCCCAAATGTGCCAGCACGCTCAACTTCTGCTTCTCTGGATTTATTCACTTATTCGTTATTTTATGATTGAAAAGTCAGCAAAGGCTTCAGAGAGATGAAAATCTGCCTTAAACCTTGCTGACTGAGGTTCCCAGAGTCTGGTGAGCAGGTAATTAAGCAGTGTAGAGGAGACGAGTGCAGTCCGTGTTCTTGATGGAGATTTTTGGCAGTGGTTTTCAGCCTGTAGTTTCCGACTTCTGCGCCGGGGTCCTGTTCATCTGCACCTTCCCATTGTCACTGTCCCGGGCAGCAGCCACTCAGCTTGTCCGTGTTGTCTCTGGAGGTGACCGGGATTGTGTGATGGAAAATGTGTTTCCTTCAAGGACATGTGCTCGGGGACCACGGGCGGGTGCTCTGAAAGATCAGCTTCCTTTGCCATTGGTCACAGCTGTGCTCTGCGTGTCCACGGGGCTTTCTGTGAGCTTGGTGTGTGTCCTGAAGATATCCACAAAGCTTTACCTATTTTTCTTTCTATCGGGGATGTCTTCCTGTGTAAGGATGGCTCAGGTGAATAATTATGAGAATGAGTTGGAAGAACTTTGCACTGCCAGCAGGAGAGACAGACTGGGAGGGGGGCAGCAGCAAACCGCTTATCCCAGCCTTCAGGGGAGACAAAACTCATCGTACAGATCAGATTCCTGGCAGATCTTGTCACAAGAATACATTTCAACTTTCTGAGCACATCGCAGTATAAGGTCGAACTGTATTGAATTAATTTGTTTCCTGATAAAAATGGTTTCTTACTTAAATTAAGGCTGTCTTTTGCCTTGTCATTGTTCCTGTTTGGATTTATTTCAAAGATGAATGAGTAAAGGAAAAGAAATGTAATTTAAGGAATCTGTTTTTTCCAGAAAATTATTCAATTCTCCTTTTTAGTTGTTTTTTTGTGGGGTTTTTTTTACTGTCATCATCCCTTTAGTGGAACTATGGGCTCCAGTGTTACAATTTTAAAGAACAATTAGTGTGTAAAGCTTCCGTATTAATGAACGTGCATTTTCTGAAGCCTCATGGCCTGTGAGATCACAGCTCCCGTGCCGTGCGAAGGGGGTTCTCCTCGCTGGGACAGCGGGTTGCTCTGGGCCACACGCCGTGGTGAGCAGCTGGGTGGGCGCTGCCTGTGGCTCAGGCTCTGCCTTCCATTGGGGAGGTGTCAGCTGGGGGGACTTGGGGATCATTGTCAGAAGTCACCTTCGTGCCCAGTTCCCCGCTGGGACCCCGCGGGTGGGGGCACACAGGGTGAGAGCCCACGCTGAGAGGGTGCACTGAGCAGTTGTCTTACATGTGAAGCTGTTTTTCTTGGTAACAAGGAGGTGCAGTGGGGTTTGGCTAGATATTGTATATGGAATTATTTTTTATTACTTCTTGATGTGAATGGTTGTCAAATTGATGAATGTCCTTTCATCCAAATAAAATTAATGCACGAAATTTGTTGTTTACCACATCTGAATTTAATGAAAAATTTAGAAACAAGTCAATTCTGATTTTCTCGTTTGCTTTGCACAACTGCTACAAAAACACATCGTCTGTGGGAGGTTTTCTTCAGAGATGCTGTGCCGGGTCGGGTGAGGGCGCAGAGCTGGTGCTGTTTCCCTGCACGTGGTGCTGGTTTGCCCACAGGCCTGGCTGTGTGCTCGGTGATTCCCGTGCCCCTGTGCAGAAGGAGGAGCGAACCCTGAACGCCTTCAGAGCATCCTGAGAGCTTCTGCGGGCTCGCTGCCGCAGCCAGACCGCGCTGCTTCTGCCCTCTGTCCCCGAGGCAGCTCTGTCAGAAATGAGGCTGTTCCAAAGCGCTGGCCTTTCCCAACCATTTCATATCGCTGTGAAATGCCTTGGGGACAGGGGGTGCTGAAATGAGGGTGGTTTGTTAGTGCAAAACAGCTCAAATACTGAACTGAGCTGTCAGGAGGGTGTTAGAGGAGAGAGCTGAGGGTGGTTTTGCGCGACAGCATCCCCAGGCATCACTGAGCACGAACGTGTGCGCGCAGAGGATGGGCAGGCTCTGCCTTCAGAACAACTGAGGCAGCTTGGAAAAGAAACAGGATTTAGTGGTTGTACTGCAGAAATACATAGTTCAGAAAGGCAGAGCAAACCGCTGATAGAACTGTCGAGTTGCTCTGGTCAGTATATGACGTCCCAGGGAGGTAGTGGGAGGCTTTCCTCCTAGGTCTGTACTGTGCGGTGTGGGTTTTTTTAGCAGATGACACGAGGAATGAAGACAAACCTACAACTTCTAAGCCAGTTGTGTCAATTCTCTTCCTCAGGGTCGATGTTCAAGGGAAAACTGCAAATATCTTCACCCACCACCACACTTAAAAACGCAGCTGGAGATCAATGGACGCAATAACCTGATTCAGCAGAAGAACATGGCCATGCTGGCCCAGCAGATGCAGATTGCCAACGCCATGATGCCTGGTGCCCCGCTGCAGCCTGTGGTACGTGCGCTTTTCCCTCTGTCAGTGAGCTCAGCCAGTTGTAGCTGAAGTTAGTCAGCAGCTGTTCTTACACACCTGTAAAATCCCACAAACATCAGTAGCTGGTGGAGAAATCAAATACAATGAAATGCTGGTCTGTATGCTGCTTCATTCTCCCTTGCCTGAAGTAATATCATTAATTTAATTAATCTTGTTAATCTTTTGGTAATTTAATTCAGTTTTTGCCACTTATTTTTAAAAATTAAGAAAGTGAATGATCTATGTGAGATTTTTGTAAATAAAGGTTTCCTTTGCAATTTCACATGCTCTGGGAAATCCCTGGGTTTGAGGAAATCCCCACTGGAGGTTTTCTGTTCGCTCAGGGGAACGTTCTCAGGGAGTTACTTGCTGGAATGGCACTTTTACAGCACGTTGTCGGGCAGAGCAGAGAGCTCGCCCTGAGTGAGGCACGGTGCACGTCCGTCTGACCTGCAGGATCCACAGCTCGGGCTTGGCAGGGAGGAGGAGCAGTGCTGATAACTGTACTTTCTACAGAAGGCCAAGGGGTGGGGGAAGGAGGCTCCATCAGAAATCTCTCCCAGTAAAATGTGATCATGTGTTACATCCCATCTGTTTCTCCTACACCTTAGTAAGGAGGCACAGCACAGTGCAGTTCTCCACGAAGCCGAACGCCGTGGCTGAGGTTCTCGCTCCGCAGTCATCCCTGGCTTCAGCAGCTGCAGAGGTGATTGGATCAGCCCACCAGGCACCTGCGCGTTCGGGAGCTGAACGCTCTGTGCCAGATCCCTCTCTAATGCAATCCAGAGAGGTCATTTGAGCTAACCTATGGATAAATTTGTCCTGGAGCATTCTGATATAAATTTCTAGCTCAGACATTAGAGGGTACTGATTAATGTATGAGCTCGGCTGGCACTGATTAATGTATGAGCATGGCTGGTCTATTCTACATAAAAAGGCAAACAACGCTGCCCTGCCCTCTTTGAATGGGTTAAATGGCAGCAAAGGAAAAAATAAGTTGAAAAAAAAAATATATATATCTGCATTAGCGCTTCTCTGACAGTTCTTTTATTCCTTTCTTGCTGGCAAAAGTAGGATTTAGGGAGTTGAATTTACCTCTAGATACCGTCCGTTAGGAAACCTATATTCACCCTGTTAGATGATTTCTTCAACTGTTATTTAAAAAAAACATAGTGAGAATTAATACTCCTCAAAATATAGCTCAGTCCTTAGGAAAAACCCTCTTAGCAGAAAGGACTCTCATCCTTCTGCCAAATGCTGACTTGTCCCCACATTTTGTGGGTCTCCAGAACAGCAGTAAATATTTTTTAGCGTATTTGATTCAGTTAATAGAACTGTTATGGTCCCTCAGAGCTCTATGCCTTGGCTGTTGCAAGAAAAAGTGTATGTGGGGGAGAAAAGCAGAAAATGTTGTGGTAGGATCGTCACAGTAAATTGACTTTAGTACCTGTTAGCACAGCGTGAGAAGATGCTACATTTTGTTTTCTCTCTTTGGACTGGCTTCTCTTTAAAGAACATTTCCCGTACCCTGAGCATATTGGGCTGAAATCAAACATGGATATCGCTGAAGTTACACACTAACAGACTTGTTTGTGGTTTTATTTTCAAGGTTCATTATTACATAGGTGATAACACAGTAATGAAAAGCGTGGTTAATTAATAGTGTATTTAAGAGTAATATTTTATTTCCTGTAAAGTTTGCCTGTTTGTTTTTCATTCACATGGATGAAGAACCAGAGACGTTAAAGAAATTTGCCCAACTTTGAGTGTTTTTTCTTCAGTCATCTCTGGGTGTGTTTTTGTCCAGTGTTTCCAACGAGCTTGTTCCTTGCTTCCAAACGGTGCAGTCATTTCCTCAGGAATACAAAAACATGTGGTGTTATATGCTGCCTGGCTTAAACAGATAGGAAACAGAGAAAAAGAGTTGTGTTAGCTCTGTAGCTGTTTTTCCCTCTAAAAATTAGTTTGGAAGAAAATCTAAATGCCTTGAGTAAGTCTTTTATTTGGATACTAAAGGTAAACACTCCCGACTAGATTTTATTTGGCAATTACACCAGTAAGTAGCCCAGTACCTTTGCATTCAGAGGGGCAGAGGTGTTATTTAATCTTTCCTGCAGTGTAACAGCTCTGCATTTGGGCTTACAGCATTATTTGGTCTTCTACATCCAATTATCTGCACAACATGTGATAGCTACAAGGGCATCTGACTCCTTCCTTTTTTAAAACAAGCAAACAGTCAAAAAGCCCCAGTATTTGCATGCTCTCTCTCTTTCTCTGGCTGAATGTTTTAGTCTAAATAAAGCATATCCTTGATATGGTGTATTTGCTTCTGGATATCTGCGTGGACAGCCTGTTTAATTTTGTAAAAATAAATTATTATGGTCGTCTGATCTTGTTCCTGTATTAAACCTCTGTCATTTCTGAAGCAGTGCTGGCTGTTGTCAGGGGCAGAAATGTTATTTATCAGTGTCTGAAGCTGAGGGTGGTTTGATGGAGTGTCGGGGCTCCCGCACAGATGCCTTTTCCCCCGAGAGTGGATGTTAGTACTCATTTTGGACGTGTCCCTCCGAGACCCTCAGGGTTTCTCCACGGCCATGAGGAGCACTCGTGTATGATGGCATTGCTCAAGTGAGAGTTTGCTCCAGGAGCTGCCGTGTGCTGTGGGCGTGCAGGGGAAACCTGAGCAGGAGAACCAGCAGGGGCTGGTGGGGGATGTCTGTCCCCATGGACTCACTCGTGTGTGATGTTTGCACGCGTGTTCTTCATGTCCCACAAACACGATAAATGCTTCTTTCCCATCAGAAACAGAAACTCACTGCCGTGCTCCTCAGGATGATAGCCAGAAAGTTGTTATGCTAACAGCATGGCGAGTACTAATATTGAAAGTGTCTGTCTTCTTCTTTTCTCTAATTGCAGCCGATGTTTTCCGTTGCACCGAGCTTAGCCACCAACGCATCGGCTGCCTTCAACCCCTACCTGGGGCCCGTCTCCCCAGGCCTGGTCCCAGCGGAGATCCTGCCCACCGCCCCGATGCTGGTGACAGGGAACCCCGGGGTCCCGGTTCCTGCTGCTGCCGCCGCCGCTGCCCAAAAGCTAATGAGGACAGACAGGCTGGGGGGAAGAGCTGATATGTGGAACTTACTCTCAGGAGCTGTATCATTTATTATGTCTCCTTAGATATAAAATATTTTTCTTGTGGAAGAGAATAATGCAGATTTCACTTCAGCTGATAACGTCGTATCTTGGGTAAGGACGGGAGTGAGTGAGTGATCACACAGTAAGTTAGTGCTTGTGCTTCTGCTTCTGACCCTCCCTTGTGAAAGAATGATATGTGGAACTTACTCTCAGGAGCTGTATCATTTATTATGTCTCCTTAGATATAAAATATTTTTCTTGTGGAAGAGAATAATGCAGATTTCACTTCAGCTGATAACGTCGTATCTTGGGTAAGGACGGGAGTGAGTGAGTGATCACACAGTAAGTTAGTGCTTGTGCTTCTGCTTCTGACCCTCCCTTGTGAAAGAATTGAAATATTGAGCCCTTTTAGGGGTGACTGTGGCAGCAGCAAAAGCACCTCAGAACTGCGTTAGTGAGCGTGAACATGTGGGTGCAGGAGCACAGGTACTCAGCACCAGGGGTGGGTGTCAGGACAATCTTCAGCTGCCGGGGTGAAGGGTGCCCTTCAGCCTCACTCTTACTTCTGCTCTGGACAGATGGTGCCAGCGCTCCCCCGCCAGCCTCCCGCGCCTGGCTTATCATCCTTGCTACAACCCTGACAAGTGCTGTGCTCTCGAGCTGGTCTCTCCCTTGCCCTGAATCTTTCTTATCTGAAAGGCCTGACAGTGTTTTCGGCACCTTATCGGTGCTGTGGCAATGTGGGCGGTGAGCCAGCGATGTGCTGCCAGCTGCCGCACGCCTGTGAGTGCAGCACACACACACACTGCACACACAGCCTG
>NW_010295284.1:0-10285 GCF_000700745.2 Antrostomus carolinensis
GAAAGGTGTGTGCGGGGGTGCCGGGGGGATCACGGAGGAGGGGAGCGGTGCCCATGGGGCTGTGCAGATTGAATTTGTCCCGATGATGTGTTAACATCTCCCTTGGGCAGAAAAGTGCCGTTTGACATGTGTGTGTGTGTGCCACGTGCTGGGACATCTCTGCGCTGGGCACGGGGGTCGAGTTGTGCACATGGGCACTGACATCCAGGCTGGGGACTGGCTGGCTGGGGGGGCTGATCCCAATCCTGCCTTGGATCTCCAGAGCAGATCACACGCAGACACAGGATCATAAGGTTTGGAGGGGACCTCAGGAGATCATCTAGTCCAGCCCCTGATGGATGCTGGACTCTTAACCTGTTCTTTGGCACAGAGCAAGTTCAGATTTTTAAGTTTGCATTTTATAGCATCCCCAGATAATGAGTGAGAACAAATGCTTTAGAATAGAAAGAGAAGAAGTGTTCGTTTTTGAGAAAGAAGGAGGCACAACTTGCCTTCACCACTGATAGGAGTGCTGGAAAGCTGATTCTACCCCCCTGGAAATTCTATCTCATTTATCTTGCTCTGTGCCATAAGCCATTCCCTCTGCAATCAAGAACTTCACAAGGAAATTAAATTAAAGCTGTGTACATTTCTGACAAGGGTAGCAGAGGAGGGAGATGGCCTGGCAGCCACGAGGATGCAAAGACTTTGGTATCACGGGACAAGCCATGAAAGGCTCTCGTATCTGGACTTTTTTGGCTTTCATCTTGGGGTGGGCACAGGCAGCAGGCTGCAATATTAGTTCTGTAGAGTGCCATATGTATGTGTTGGGTTCAGAGTCATTTCCCTCCCATTTATACCCTTGGAGATCTTGTCTGTTTTACCTTTTTTTCTGACCAATGGGTTTGCAACGTGTAGGGGCTGGGCAGACCTGGTAAACCTTTCTCCTATGGGGTGTACTTTGGCTAACCCAGCTAATAAAAATCCAACCCAGTCCATGTGGATTGTAAGCAGACCTGCGAGGAATGCAGAGATAGACTCTGAGTTTCAGTGCAGCCAGTCATCAGGAAAATTTCTCCAGCTATGTGTGGCCTGGAGAAGAGCCAGGCCAGCCGGAGGCCTGGCTGAAAAGGCACGTACGGAAGGGTGGAGGTTGCTTATGGGGAGGTGCTGCATATAGGAGGGGCAAACTGAAAATGAATTAGATATGTATCAAATCCAGGGGTACTTGCCACTGCCAGGCAGGTGTTCTGGCTAATAGAGCTGGGCTAGGGCAGGAAGCGTGCAGTCCTTTGGGAAGAGGGCGTTATCTGGCAGTTTAAGCAGAGAACTGGAGTCAGGGCTGGTGTTCCTTCCCAGTTATGGGAGGGAAAGAACTAGTTCAGAAGACAGAAACTGAAGGCCAGGAGTTAACAGTTGGAAAAGACCATACTTTTCATCCTGATTTAATTCTCCAAGTAGCCCTATGAATAGTTGCATTGGTGTAAGTGAGAGGGAAATCCTGGCGAGGTGAGGTGGAGGAAGGGAGCACATAGGGGTACAACTTGCCTTTGATGTTGAGGGAAGTACCTGTGGGACCTTGGATGAAGTTAGTAGGAGTCACTGCATCTCAGTTTCCTTTGCTGCATGGTGACAGTGGTTCTCATGTTGAAAGCAGGTAGTACTCGGTGTTTGGGAAGCCCTTTGAGCACCTCAGTTCAAAGAGCAGTATAATGTGGAGCAAGGATATTTGCACCCACTTGTAAAGGTCTAGTTATTTACCTATAAGCAAGACCAGCCTGTGACTGTGTTGGTGGGAACAAAACAAAAAGCTGTCTCTTTCTCTGTGCTACGTGCTCTGTAGTCTCATTTCTGTCCAAGAGTTTGCAGATTGAAGCAAGGCTCATAGCACGTTATCAGCCCTGGTTTTGTTTTCCCACACTGCCCTTGCCTTGGACCATATGTACAGGACCTCCTCTAAATGCTTGGGCAGAAAAGGTTTCCAAGGAGCTTTGGGACAAACCATGTGGAGCATCACCATGGTGGGCCTGGCTGGGCATGGCCCGTGCTTCCTTCTACCACCATGCCAAGGCATGGCGGACCAGACGGCCTGTATTTTCTGCAGCCATCTGCTCCCTCAAGCAGGGTGTGAGAAGGTCCTGTGTGCCCTGCCTGCCTCCTTGGCCAGGCTCTCAGGTGTGATAATCCTCAGTTAACAGAGCTGGGGAGTCCTGCTGAGAAACGGGAAGCTACAGCCATACCCCACAGTCCTGACTTGGTAAGTCTGTTTGACATTAGTTCACATGATTTGTTATTTCTCCCCAGAGGTCCACAGCCACCTGCGTGTCACTGAGGGTCAGTGTGTATCACTCTGCTCCCGCTCAGAAATAGCCTGGTTGGAGCTCTCATGTGCAAACTGTTTCTTGCTGTTTTGCCAAAGCACCACAGAGGTTTTTAGGTGTGCCAGGAGAAGCTGTGGCCATTGCAAAGCACTGTATGGGTTAATTTCTCCCTTCTGTTCTCCCTGTTGCTGTTAGCCTTGAATTTTGTACTTGGCTGCCATGGTCTTTGTCAACAGGGTAAATCAAAGCAGCCTCTGTGCACCTTTATTATGAAGGTATAGAAATTTTAAAAGGTTCAGGTAGGCACTGACAGAAGAGAAGGCAGTGGAGGAAGCTGGCTCACGTACATCAGCAAACTGGAGGTAGATTTACAGCATCTCCTTTTCCAGGAGCAGAAGTAATAACGCATGATGCAGGGGGATGTGAACTGTTTGGCATGGTGTTAAAATTCCATTTCAGCTTCCTATCAGGAGATCTGTGGGGACCAGGTCAGCTCTCAAGTGCAGCAGCTTTGTGGGCAAGAATAATTAACCACTCCAGCCTTCAGCCCTTATGTCTGGCAAAGCAAGGGGGGGAACCCCATACTGGTGAGCCAGTCCTGTTCATCAGGGCAGCGCTGCTGTTCTTGCAAAGACAGGAATGCAGAGACCTGTACCTGTTGGTGGGAACTATGTGTACAGTTTTCCAGGTGTGGAGAGGTGAGTGATGAGTCTGAGCGATGAACACTTGGGAGGATAGGTATGGTCAGACATCTCTCGGCTAGTTAGCATCCATCTTTGCTGGTCAGAAACAGGCTGGTGTGGGTTTAATGGTACTAAGCACAAGGCAAGCAGGTGGGTACTGGCTCTGAAGGGGATGAGACACACGTGTCTGCACACGGACACACTGAATATGGATTTTCTTGGACCAGATTCCAAGGTCCTTTTAGCAGAATAGTGGTCCCTTCACCTCTTTGCTCCAACTTCCTCATCTGTTGAAAAGAGTTAGTGAAGCTGATATGTCTTGCCAGAAGTAGACTCAAGCTGCAGGCTTGAGCATCCATTTGGTTTCATGGTTTTGGTTTCCTAAATCCTTCTCTAGATTGATTCAGACTTGGATTATAGAGTGCCAGGACCTGGTGGTTTATTTGAAAGGATTGTTGAGTTCAATGTTATAAAAAGACTTGGAAGAGGAAAGGGTACAACTAAGAGGTGTCCTTGTAACTACTCCAGCCTGGAATACTTTCCATCTCCAAACTGCTCTGTCTCCTGCAAAAATGGCAGGTGGCTGTGCCCTGCGGAGATGCAGAGTTGCTTGGATCCTACTCCTTGGATCCCATCTCCAAAATTTGTTGGCAGTGCACTTGGTTTTGCTGGGGTCGTTTAGCCTGGCATGTTCTTACTCAGAGTGCTCATCTCCTGGTACACGCTGCAGAGCTCACTCCTGATTGTGCTCTTGAACTGAGCAGGCTGCTTCTCACAGAGCAGGCGGGTGGCTGGGAAGCTTGGGGAACATTTGCATTCATCATTTTTCATTAAAATGAAAAACTTTTATACTCTGCCAACGGAAGGCATTGCATGAGTGCTCAGACTAGGCTGGACTTAGTGGTGTGATCAGTGTGGTGAAGCTTGGTGGCTAAACAGGGTGCCTCAGTTCTGTGTTGTGAGTTGCCAGGTGGTTGTTCACATGTGTACAGTATGTGGTACAAGGTCTGTGTGGAGGAACCTGCCCCTCTGTGAGAGGAGAAGGGGAAAAGGCAGATTATAGTCAGAGAAAGGGCAAGTGTTGAGGCAGATACTTTGGTAATAGCATTCTGCTGTCTCTGGTACTGTCTATAAGAAGCATTAGGGACACAATTCATCTTCCAGGACCATAGACAATTCTGGGGTGAAGGCAAGAGGGATGCCAAGGAGCAAGAAATACTGCCTGCATGAGATGTCATCAGCATCTTGATCTGCTGGGGTCCTGGGAAGCCGAGCCCTTTGGCTAGACTGTTGTGGGAGCGGGAGCCGCAGAGTCTCAAAGACGCACTCATTGCCCTTCCTCGCGGAAAGCTGACAAACGTTGTGCATCAGCCAGAGGCCTTTCTCTGCGCAGAGATGTGCCTGAAATACCCAGCAAGGATTTTTGGATTGAGTTCTTTCCATCTGCTGTTGCTAGCATTTTTTTCTTCCACTGCCTAATTCCTCCCCCCTGCATCGCTGAGGTTTTCCTTTTCACTCCTGGCTCCTTGGGTGCATTCTCCTGCTCCCTCTCCTACTCTTACCTACCCCAGCCTCGCATCCCCCTCTCTACTCTGGATGCTGTGTCCCTCTCTCTCTGATTTTTGCTCTGGGAGGATTCCTCACCAGATCCCAGCTGGCTGAGTGTTATGCAGAGCAAAGGCCAAAGAGCTTGACCTGATTTAACTAATTTGGTTTTAGCACCAGTTTGGATTTGGAGGGAGTGATTTCCCTTGGCAGCATAAACCAGACCCTTTCAGTGTCCAGGCCTCATTGCTGCACTAGAAGGGCAGCGCCAGTACATGTCTCTTTCTGCCTGGAAATCCCAAACACCAATTTTAGAAAGCCCTTTTATTTTATTTATTTTCCTTTCTTGGCACAGACAGTGTCTGCGGATGGCAAACCAGCAAGGAGCTGTGTGCAGCTTGCCTATTACCTCAGGTTTAAAGTGTCTCTTCCCATCAAATGCAAAGCAGAAGAAAGCAGAGCTTTCATGCATTCTTTTTTTTTCTCTCCTCTTCCATCCGTTCTAAATTTATTTCCATGCCTTGCCGGTTTCAATCTGCATTTCCTGACCCTCTCACATCTCCAGTCACAGCCTGTGCTCCCAGCCTTCCTTTTGAGCTTGGAGTGAGTCAGGGGGGAGCACTGCTCTGGGCTTGGGAGGATATGATGGGGTTAAAGTGAAAGGCTTGGTTTTAACAGTATAATGTGTAACCCCATAATGACTTTAAATATTGATTATTTGAAGGCCATTAGTGCTTATTGTTAAAGAAAAGTCGATACTTTTTAAGCCTTGTGAACCATTTGTCTCCTGTTAAAGGACATATCAAATTTAGCAGCATGCAGTGCAAATCCCCTAATACCCTTCTCACAAGCCTCCAGCTGGCATATTGGGGGGGGGGGGAAGGAGTGGGGGGGAGGAATATGCAGGAACACAGAATTGCTCTCTGCAAGGTAAGGACAGGGCTTATCAGATGTAATTGCCAAGGGCTAAATTCACATTCTCAGAGTACAGGTCTGTAATTCAGCCCTTACTCTGAGAGGTGGAAGAAGAGGAGGAAGGAAATTAGTGAGGAGTTGAAGGCTGATATGTACCTGAGAAAGGATGCAAGGGTTTGTGTTTTGGTACATGTTAAAGCACAGTAGCCTTTGTTAAGGTCTCTGGGGCTTTTTACTCTGGGGTTGCCAGTTCATTTCCAAGCTTGCTTGGAAGCAATTGGCTGTATCTGTAGCAGGCAGCCTGGGAAGGCTTCCCAGCTCTGTGCCAGGACCCGACCTGGTCGTACTCCCTCCCTCCTGTGCCAGGTTTCCATGCCAAGGATCGGGCAGATGGGCTGGAAGGGAGCAGTGGCAGGCTCCAGCGGGTTCTGGATGGCCGGGCAGCTGGGTTTGTGGGACAGCAGAAAGTGTCTGTCCTGTGTGGTAACGCAGGTGATGTGACTCGCTGCTCCTCGGGGGTCTGCAGCGAGAGCTGGGCAGTGTCCATCTACCTGCAGGGAGAAGAGTCCCTGGAATATTGATGAGCGTGCCTGCTTTCCTTCTGAGATGGGCACTGCTGGGGACTGCTGCTGAGCGTCTGGGGGGCGTCAGGAGATGTGCAACAGCTCCTTCTTGTTCGGCCACGTGCAGCCATCCTTCTCTGACTTCAGGCCCCAGACTCCACGGGTGGAACGGTGCCAGTCGTGGGACCTTTGGCTGCTCCTCTTTATCTGGGCTCACCCAGCAGCTCTGCCCTCAGCGTGTGTTTGATGGAGAGCTGCAGTGCTGCTGTGAGAACAGCTCTGGGGTCTCTGTGTGGTCTGCTCTGTCAGGCCAGCGTGATGCCAACGTGTGTAAATGTGTCTCCTTGAGTTTTCTAAAGCTTTGGACTCATCCCCAGTGTGTTGTGTGTGTAACATAAGCAGCAACTGACCTCTCACATTTAAAGTCACTCCTGATGTGTTTCTTACAGCCCCTCACAGTTGCCTCCAGCCCCTTCCAAGCCACCAAGGGCTGCTGTGCTCAGCCGTGTGCCTGGAGCGTGATCGGGTCCCACAGCAAGAGGGACCCGATCTGCCATTGCCCCTTCCCAGCCAGGACACTGCTTACCCACAAGTGTGAGGAGATCCCTGGCCCTGAAAGGCTTGCACAGCTCTGGTGAGAGGACCAAGGGAGTGAACTGCAGGGTCTCAAGCAGATATGGATTCCTTAGGGATCAAAGTTAGGCCCTGAAGTGCAACATTCAGGTGTAAAAATAACTTCTGATTAACATTGGGCTGCCACCACAGGCAGAACCTTTCATTTTCCAGTGCCCAGTCCTGATCCCCATCAAACAGGCTGTTTCCTGGGCACAGACTGTCTCTTCTTGGCTAAAATCAAGAAGCTCTCTTTGTTTTTAGCGTTTCCTTCTGAGCTCTCTGTGTGCAACCTGCACCCGGGTCTTCTGTGCGTTGTTGTCTCCCATATAGGATATATATGAAGATATATATATATAGTTGTGCCAGGAGAGGTACAGATTGGATGTCAGGAAATACTTCTTCACTGAAAGGGTTCTCAAGCACTGGAATGGGCTGCCCAGGGAGGTGGTGGAGTCACCATCCCTGGAGTGGTTTAAGAGACAGGTAGGTGAAGTGCTCAGGGACATGGTTTAGTGGTGGACAGGTACAGTTGGACTCGATGATCTCAAAGGTCTTTTCCAACTGAATGATTCCATGATATAAATGCAGGATATTTTCTGCATATATAAAAGGCAAGGATGGCATGGCCACCGCTTGCCTGGCCATGGAATGGTTAAAAGCGACTTGATTTCCTAAATTGCTTCTTATAAAACGAACAGCACGTCTGCCAGGCTCGTCTCCCCATGATTACAGCTAATTACAATCGAACGGACACCTCCTAGCCCCCGTCATGCCGCTTTAATTGTCCGTTATTCATCTGCAGGCTGTCCGGGGTGGCAAAGCACTTGGCAGCCCAGCGACCGAGGCCTCGGCTAATTGTGAGGCCTCGGGGATTAGGGCAGGTGATTACACACTTCATGGTGTAATTACATAAGCATCGCTTGGCTGCTGCCCCGGCTCGGAGCCGAAGGTCACGCGCTGCGTTACCTGAGATTAATTGGAGCTGCCACTGAAGTGCGAGGTGCTGGCGGAGCGGTTATACGATTAGCATTAACATTTCAACAGCGCCGGATCGATCTGTGGCTCTCCTCCAGACACAGCGAGCTGTGCAATTAGTTTAGAGGAGAGCTAGGGGAGGAAGGAGGAGGGAAAGGAGAGATGGAGACAGGCAGGGGAAGGGGAGAAAGGGGAGTAGAGACAGACGGGAAGTGGGGGGAGGCAGAGACAAGGCAGGTGGGGTGAGGAGAAGGAGGGATTTTGGAGGGGAATCTCAGCCCGTTCTGTGCTGCGGGTCAGTGTGTGGCAGTGTTTTGTGGTGGCTGTTGTATAGAATAAGGCTAAAACTATAAAACTAAGATCTAGGGAATGGACAGGAATCTTTTCCTCACCCATCTCATCCCCAAAGAGTCCTTGTCTGTCTTTTCATGAGCCATGATGGTGATCCATCCCCAGCCATGTGGGATGGGGGCATGGATGGCTGGGATTCTCCCGTTATCCCACATCATCCTCCCCACTGAAAGGGGGAGCGTGGCTGTGCCTATGGTCTGTTTGTTGCAAAGTCACATGTGCCTTCTTGCTCCCTTTCTCTTGCCCTCCAGTGTCTCCTGAAGCAGATTTTATAGGGAGATATTGTAAAATGAAAATAAACGGCACAGCACTTGGCTTTGCCTCTGGATGCCCTGGTGAAGGTAATAATGTTGTAAGTGGCCATCAAAAGGAATTAAGAGACGTGCAGCCGGAAAGCAGAGATTTGCTTGCAGGCTCCCAGGGCAGATTTGACTAATGGAGGAGACCTTGGCTCTTACTCCCTTCCTGCCTTCTTTTTTTTTTTTTTTCCCTTCCTTTTTTTTTTATTCTTCTTATTTTCCTCCCCCCTTGCCACCAAGCAAGTGCTACCTGTCTTCTTGCTTCCAAGCACCGTCCTCTTCCCCACCCCTCAAACCTGCCTCTTCCAGCTTACTTGTCACCTTAGACCTGCTCTGCCCATTCTGACCAGCATCACACACCCCTTCTCCAGTCCAGCTCCTTTCCCCTGACCCCGTGGCACTTCCTGCTCGCATCCCTCTCCCCATCTCTCCTGTCTGTGTCTTTCTCTGACTCCCTTAACAGCTTTTCTCTCCAGAATTAAACATTCCTCCCATGTCCCAGCTAGTGATTTTTTGCAAGGCATCCCAGTGATGCCTTCAAATCTTCCCAGACCTGCTTTCCAGCTCCCAAAATACAGAGTGTCTTTTCAGTTATAAGGTAGTTTAGATAGAAAGCTGAGCTTGCTGAGGGGACAGACAGATGCAGCATCTTCAGCCTTTCCTTTGCTAGCCATGGGCAACCAAAACCCCTTTGAACAGCCCAGCTGAAAGGCCACAGAAGTGAACATACCAAGGTGGGAAGTATGTGGGACCTATGGAGCCCTGACTGCTTTCTTCCCCTTCTGGTTCTGCTCCTTTTATTTTCTGTCTCCATATTAAAAGTTTTGCATATGGGTGGATAGACATCTTCTACCTCAGAACAGCCTCTGGTGCAGAATGCAGGTCATCTGCAGAAAGGATGTTCTTCCTGAGCCAGGGTCCTCTGGGTGCTGTGGATGAAAACTCCAGGTTTTCAACATGGTTTTATTTTCTGATTTCTGCAGGGAGATATCCCACCCACCACCTCTGCTGTCACCCCAGAACGCGCCTCATATTGCCCTGGGGCCCCACTTGAGACCTCCTTTCCTCGGGGTGCCTTCGGCTCTGTGCCAGACACCAGGTGAGTGCCGAAGAAACGTTTGCAACCAGCCAGGGGAAGTGGGTAGAGCAAAGGTGTGAGCTGTGACAAACTGTCCCTCAGCCAAACAGCCCAGACACACTTTCTGTGTTTCCCTGCACTCTTGTGCTGACTTCACCCTTGTTTTGCAGTGATGGGAGCAGGTTTCTTTGGCTGCTCTCTCTTTTAATCCCCACCAGCCTTCCTGGTCCCGTGTTTCAGCAGCAGCCTGCAGTGCCATGGGAGTGAGGGAATAGGTGGGCTCTAGAACAGACAGCTCAGTTAGTCCTCTGGGGAGCTGGCCCTGAGTTAGCAAAGGGTCAATGCTGAGATTCATAACCCTGTGTTATTGTTCTCCCTCTACCCAGGTTACGGGTTCCTACAGCCAGCACAAGCAGAGATGTTTGCACGGCAGCAAGAGATGCTACGAAAGCAAAACCTGGCAAGGTAAGAGTGTAGAGAGTTAGCTGGCCAGGGCTTGGGTTGGATTTTTCCTTCCCTTTCGTAGCAGGGTAATGTGGGGTGCTGTGTTGGATGATCTGTGCACAGGACAGAGCGGTGTCCAAGGGGGACAGATGTGGAGGTGTCACCTTGATCCTGCAAGCTCTGAGTTAGCAAGTTACTCACAGAGCTCCCTCGCCAACATTCCCTCTCTACCTCTCCCCATTTAGGTTGGAGATGTCAGCCGAGATCATCCGCCAGAAGGAGCTGGAGAATCTCCACAGGCAAAGGCTACTGGCTGGTGACCCGCTGAGCCTACACCCCGGCTTGCCCCCGGACCACCCGGCCCTACGCAACGTGCATGACATCCCCGAGGGCCACCCGCTGCGGGAGGAGCTGTCCCGGAGGAACGCCATGCTGGTGCTGCGGCACAATAACACTCCCCTGCTCTCCCTCAACCCCAGCGTCCCCAGCAGTGCCACGCCGCCCAAGGAGCAGCCCC
>NW_010295284.1:10303-10503 GCF_000700745.2 Antrostomus carolinensis
GAGCCGCAGGGGCTGAGCGAGGCCAAGGAGCTGTCGGAGCCCCGGGCGCGGGATGGGGCACCAGACTGTAACGATGAGGAGATGAAGGACTCTGAGAGTGACGCGGACGTGAGTGATGAGAAGCCCGAGAGCCTGAAGGCTGAGAGCAGCAGCTCAGCTGCCGAGCTTAAGGAGTGCAAAGAGACGGGCAAGGTCTGTGA
>NW_010295284.1:10567-11577 GCF_000700745.2 Antrostomus carolinensis
AGTCCCCCAGCCACTTGCTTGGCCCAGGCATCAATAGAAACGAGGTGAAATATCTCCCACCAGCCTCCATCCCACCGCCTCAGCCGCTGCCCTTCGGATTCCCTTACACCATGAGCCCGTACTTCCACGCAGGTGAGTCCACGAGGGCCTGTCACAGGGTTACTGGCTGGAGTGGTGACGTGTTCTGCAGCGTGCTCAAAGTGGGACTCTCCCCCCTTCCTCTTCTGCTGTGTGGTGGTGGTTCTTTTGTCTCTGCAGGGAACCTTCTTTTAATTAATATAAAGGACTCAGTTTGCAATGGAGCAAATCAAGGGTCATAAAGAGGGTCAGCAGGGACAAAGGGAGTGCCAAGCACGTGAGAAGGGAGATCCCAATATGATGGACTGAAGGATCTTACGATGGCTTGGACCTTCTTTGGAAGCTGTGTTTCAGGACAGACACCCAGAAACTACAGGGGTCTTCAGGGAGAGGCAGTAAAAATTATTAATGGCTGCAAAGTGCTGCCCTACAGAATTCAGAGTCAGAAATGTTGGATCTGGAGGGGGGGTGGCCTGAGAGGCTGTAAAGCCTGTTGGGCTGCGCGCACGCGATTTCCACGCGGTGGGGACTGGAGGGGCCAGGTTGGACAGAAAAACACAGATTCAGAGGGACAAAGGAATGGAAGGGGAGCTTCCCAGGGGGACTGGGATCTGCCCTGCCTGGGCACAGGCTGCAGCCTGGTCGTGAGGCTGAGGCTGCTGTGCAGGGAGAGGTGCAGATGGCACTGGGATGGGCAGGGCTGGAGGGTGGCTGGCTGGTTCCTTCCTCTGTGCATCACCAGGGTTTGAGGAGAGGGAAATGAAGGGTTAAGGCTGCAGCATTTTCCTCCCTGCTGAGTGTCATATCTGGGACGTTTCCAGGGCAGCGTGTGGGCCAGCACCTTTGGGTTGGAGTGTCAAAGAGTTCCCAAGTGACATCTTGGCTGCCCCACACCTTCAGAGGTGTCAGGGCACTGCTGTGCCCCTTTTCCG
>NW_010295284.1:11642-12092 GCF_000700745.2 Antrostomus carolinensis
ATTGGTGCCTGTTGGATGGTACAGGCAGGCAGGGAAGCTTCTGGTCCCCAGACCCTTGGGCTGTGGAGATGGACAGCAAAGGCAGGCACAGCTGGAGCCAGGAGCAAACAGTGAGTACAGGTGGTACAAAGTGGGATTTCAAACCCTGGTAGCTGCTCTGCCCAGGGGTCTCCTATGAGCAGTGCAGGATGGAAGCCCTGCCAGCCTAGCCAAGAGCCAAAATCTGCCTCAGCTAATTATTTGGCTGAGCAATTAGCAGGAGGTAGGACCTCCTGCCACGTGGCCTCGGGGGAAAGGGGGGGGCATGGCGTGTGGGTCGCCCAGGCTGCCTGTTTTCTATGCAGAGAGCTGTGTGGGGCTGTGAAGGCGGCTGCCCACCGCTCATTAGAGCTGCCTTCCAACCAGGAAGGAGGAAGCGATTTTTCTCTGACAGGCAGGTGGGCCGGGGGA
>NW_010295284.1:12111-23340 GCF_000700745.2 Antrostomus carolinensis
GATGCTCCTCCACAGGAGCCTTTTTCCCCCGGCCATTAAAAAGGGAACCGCACGGCTCTGTGGTGCTCATGGCTTGTGTGAGGCTCTGCGGGGAGACCTGGATTGGAGATGGGTTTCCTCCCTCCCCCAGCAATGTGTGAGTTACTGTAATAGGCCATTTATTATTATCACTTCAAATTTATATCACGATCGTGTCTTGAGGCCTCGGCAAAGATCAGGGCTGTGTTTCACTGCCCGCTTTCCAGGCACTTCTGCTTTGTGGAGCATGTTCCAGAGCTGGAGGTCTTTTCCCTGAGGGCTCTTTTGCTCTGGGCTAGCTTCACATGCCGTCGTGGCTGTTCGTATTGCCTCTTTGCAGGACAGCAGCACTGAGTTGTGCTCTGTTGTGCCAGGTACTGTACAGCTCCATCGCAAAGCTCTCACCTGAAACAGCCGTGGGGAGACAGGACATCTTGTGTGGTGCAGCACACAGGTTGATAGGGGGGAGCTGGGAGTTCAGCAGATTAAATATTGAGGGCTCTGTTGATCCAAATGCTGTGGGGTTCTTGGGCTGTGCTGGGGTAACGTGTGTCAATAAAAAATGTTACTTATGGTCCTTGGGGAACACAAACCACCTGAAGACAGACAGACAGAACGGCACCCACCTCTCCCCCAGTGCCAGGGAATTTCCATCATAGTTTTTTGCACAAAGACTGCTTTTTTGGCCAGGATAGTCATGATGTGCTGGAGGCTGGTATTGTAAAGTAAGCACCGAAACCAAGGCAGGGAACGTGGCAGGCTGAAAGGAAGAGCCAGAGGGAGGAGAGGAGAGAAGTACTTGGCTGCATATGACCATGGAGTTTCAGGCAGCTCCTCTGGTCTTCCAGCAAGGGGAGGCTCCTCCTTTGGAGGACTTGCTGGTTTTTGTCCCTACTGGGAAGAATATCGATGAGGCAGCCAGAGCTGGGTCGATTCCCTGAGCTGCCTTCTGGGGATCTGGCGGCTGCTCGATGACCTCATCTCGTCAAGGTTTCTGCAGCCTTGCTCCCCTCCTCCTCCTCCCACCGCCTTCCTCCAGCCCCATCCTTTGGAAAAGGTGAAGGATGGAGTGTGCAGGAGGCTAAAATCCTCCTATCGATCTGGAGTCTGGAGAGCAATTAACACAAGCCTTCCAGTGCCGCTCTGTGACCCCAGCCCTCTCTGGTGTGTGGGGAGGGGGGGTGCACGCACGGGGAGGAGTGGGAGAGGGGTTAGAGAGTGGTGGCAAAACTGATTAAACCCCCCCCATAGGTGGGCTGACTTCCAGGTAAGTCTGCTTTGTGTACTGGTCTCCCAGCTGGCACCTGAATTGTCTGCTGTGATAGTGGGAGCGAAAGACAGCCCCATTGCAGCCTGCCTGCTGGGTTTGCAGCAGCCATTTCCCATAGTGGGGTGGCCAGAAGGGTTCTTCTCCCTGACCCGTTCAGCCTTTGGCTTCTCTTGTGAAGCAGCTGGATATCAGGAGGAGGGAGGGAGATTACAAATGGTTTGTGGCATGGGTAGTGAGGGCTTCGATGTGGACACCTGTCTACGAGACACCGGCCTGGGACGATGGATTCTTTTCAGTCTCTCCACGCTGGGCCCCAGCTGGTGAAATGCTCTGTAATCCATTACCAGTCTCACATCGTCATTTATCATCGAGCCAGACAGAGGAGGCCTGGCAGGGAATAGCTGCTGCCCTTTATGCATCCTCGCGGTCCAGCAGGACCCAGTGACATGTCATTATTATAACAGAAGGTGAGTCCCTTCCAGCCACTTGGCACCTATTTGTTCTCATTCTCTGAACTGCCAGAGCAGAGGGGAGCGGGCGCAGCCAGGCACAGGGACAGGCAGACAGTGCAGTGTCCTCCCGAGGAGGGACAGGAGGACAGGAGCCCTTCTGCTCTAGGGACTTGGAAATTAGAAAGGGCCAGTGACTGGATGTGGTGGGCTGAGGGCAGATGGTGTGAATTGGTCCTGCTGGCAAATCAGATACATACAGAGGGAGCACTGTCCTCAGCTCCTGTGTTCTCCTGCAGAAGTCCCTCCTAGGGTGATCTGGTGGTGGAGCTGAGGTGGGAGGACACCTGAACACCAGGCTCTACAGCCCTGACCTCAGGGATACTGAGTACACAGAATGGTGACTTGAGTCTTTGGAACTACTAAGGCTGAGCTCTTCTGCAGTCACCCTGAGATTTTGGGCTTTTCTGCAGGGAACAGGGGTGTTTTGCCACTAAATTCAGTGGCAATAGGTTTCCACCCTCCAGCTTTAAGTTTTGTGGCACAGAAATTACTAATAGGCCAGAACCCAAAGTATTGGTATTTACCTTCCCCCTCCCAAGAATATTTCCACCAGTCAGTCCCTGTTTCCCTGGTATAAATGGGAAGAGAAAACAAACTCTCAGAGATAAATGTTTTGGCTGTATTGTATTTCTCTGTGTGTGGGTACGTGGAAGGTATTTCTTGTTCCCAAAGAGCAGGCCTGTCTGGGACCCAGCAGGCTTACTGAGTGCACATCTGTCTGCATCTCGACCTCTCCCTTCCTTTCTTCTGGGGGCACAAAGGGACAAAGGAAGGAAAACCACAGAGGAGAAAGGCTTCTGTCAGAGAAGCAGTTGTCAGCCCAGCTCTGTTGGGATGGCAGTAAGTGATCCTGCTGTCAGTGCACTTCCAGGATGGGCAGCACGTGTGCAGGAGAGGGAGTGTGGGGAAGCCTTACACCTTCCCCCCAGCCCTGCCAGGGCTGAACCTGGGCTAAATCTCTGCCCACGCTGGTGGGGACCTGGCGAGCACACGTTGGCTGTGCAAGCATTGGGACAGGCTGCCCAGGGAGGTGGTGGAGTCACCTTCCCTGGTGGGATTTAAAAGCTGGGTAGATGAGGAGCTCAGGGACATGGTGGAATTGGCAGTGTTGGGTTCATGGTTGGACTCTGTGATCTTAAAGGTCTTTTCCAATTGAGGTGAGACTGATTCTGTGATCTCAGGGCTGTCCCAGCTCTGAGAGGTGGCTCTGGACTGCTTTGAAGAACCTCTGAGGAGCTCAGGGACATGGTGGAATTGGCAGTGTTGGGTTCATGGTTGGACTCTGTGATCTTAAAGGTCTTTTCCAACCACTGTCATTCTGTGACTGGGAGGGACTGGCCAGCCTCTCTCCACACAGGCTGAGGTTAAATCCTGAGGATGGGTCTGGCTGGCTGGTGACTGGAGAATTCATTCCCAAGCACTGTGCTGCTGCAATTCAATCCTTGGCTTGTTTTTGGAATAAGGAAGTACCTAATTTTAAAGCAGTTGGCTGTTACAGTCAGATCCCCTCCGAGACGCTTGCTCTGGCTGCAGATGGAGGTGTCTCGCCCGAGCATTGACTGTGCCTGGAATAATTGAGTTCTATTTCACTTCCTTTATTTCCCAAGCTGCAGCCACTCTTCCAAAAAGGAGAAAGAGAATTACCCCCCACCCTGAGAAAGAAAAAAACCCTCCCTTAAAATGAGGGAAAAAAGAAAAGGAAAACCAGCCCTCAGCTATTTGGGTGTTTTGTGAATTTGTCTCCTGGAAAGTGGAATGTGATAGGAATGGGAATGAGGGCTTGTGTCCATCTGTCTGTCTGGTAGCTGGGGGTGGTGAGGGGAGGGAACTCACTGGCTCTTTGGCTGACGGGCGCCTCGCTCGCAGGAGAGCCCAGCATTTTCTCTCCTCTCTTATCAGACACACAGAAGTGTCTGAAGCTTTTTCTCGCTGGCAGAAGAAGGGCTGTGAAGGGAGTGAGGAGCTGCCTGGCCTCTGGTGGGGTGGGGTGTGGGGCAACGAGCTCTCCAAGCTTGGCACATCATGGCCAGGCCCAGCATCTTGCAAGCCCTGTGCTCAGGCTCAGGGAGAGGAACCTGTGACTTCAAGAAGGAAAGATTGTGGTAGAGAACTAAGGACATGGAGAGGGTGTGGAAGGTCTGGTTGTTGGCCACAGCCAGTGCCTTGAGGGTCCCGGGCTGGTAAGAAGTGCTGACAAGGAAACCTGCAGAGATGTGCCCGAGTCCCCATGGCATGGGGAGAGAGGGACAGCCCATCCCTGCTCCGGAGGGACACACAGAGCTGGCAGGGGCAGTGGGCCTTGGAGGGCTCCTGTCTGTCCCCACGGCTCCAGCCAGGATGTTCTGGTGACATTGGCACCGATCTGCTGGCACTGGCCCGTGTGTGTGAGGACAGCGGCGGGCTCAGCCCCGTCTGCTCGGGGTGTGTGTGAGTGGCAGCTTGTCCTCGTGTCATCGCCTCTCTGGGACATCATCGACTGCCCAGGGCTGTGCAGGGGGTGGGTGCACACAGGGCACCCCTGTCCCTTCCCCGAGCAGAGACAGCGGGATGGGGAGCGGGTGCAGCTCGGGAGCGGTGCGGAGGGTGAGGCTGGGAAGCGAAGCAGGAAGTTGGGAGCGGAAACGCAGCGGAAATGATTACAGAGCGTGTGAGCGCTGCCTGTGCAGGCTCCGTGTGTTAAAAGCATCTCATCACCCTGATAACTTCCTCTGCAAATCCTGTTGTGTTCCAGGAGCCCTGGGCTGTGCTGGTGGCTTTGCCAACTACCTAGTGGGGACTCGGCGTGTGGCTTTGCCGTTTGCTCTTTCTGCACCTCTTTCCTGGTGTGTCCCCCCGGAACTGGCCACTCCTCGTTCCCTGGGCTTGTGCTCCCACCATCAGTTTGATTTTGTTGCATCCCACTTGTCATTATTGCAGAAGTGCCACCTGAGCTGCTATGGGCAGGAGCAGAGGAGTCACAGCAAGGGGTCACATCCATGGTGCCGATCAGATGCCTCAGGGAACAGCCTTAAACCACAGAACAGATAATGTGGTCACAATAGACCCCTGGGAGAAACATTTTTTCCTGGTAATTTGTTGCTTCACGCCCTGAAGCAACAGTTTACACCCCTCATAAACTCTTTTCTGCCCACTATAATCATGGATGTTCACATGTCTATAAATGTCCTCTTGGTCTTGATATCATGGAGCAGTGAGTTCCACAGGTTAATAATGCTGGGTTTGGGTTTTTTTTTTTGGTCTGAAGTGGTGTTTTCTGGAACTAGGTTTCTTCTAGTTACTTATTTCTGCCTTTTCCCTTTTACACGCTGCAGTAGATCCGAGTTCCCTGCCTGGCATTTCTCTCACCATCTCTTATTCTCTGTGCCTCTCCTCTCTCAGCTCCTGTCCAGCGTTCTCCCTGCGTGCACGTCCTGTGCTGTCAGGCCCGGGTGACACAGGGTGGCGGGGAGGGGGATCTTCCACCCTTTTGGAACCCATCACCTTCGTCTCTGCTGACAGGGCTGGGACCTGAACTGCTGTTGCGTTTCAGAGAATTGACACATGGGTTTGAACCGAGCTGTGCTGTCTTGGTTGTGTCACAGGGGCTGGCAGGGTCATCCCCTCACCCGTCAGATGCTGGGCCAGGAGAGATGCCCGGCTCCTGCGGAGGAGCGGAGGGCAGGGCCTTGTGAGGCAGGAGCTGGGCTGGGACGGAGCAAGCTGATGGGTATTCCAGGTTGGGATGGATTGAAAATGAACATTTTTAAAGAGCAAAGCCGTTCTCCAGTGATTCCTGCTCCAGTGAGGCCACCAGGGAGAGGTGCTGGAGCCTGTTGTCATTCGGAGCACGTAGCCAGGAGGAGGGTTGGGGAAAAGAAACCCACAGGGCAGTCAGAGTTTTCCGCTTTGTGGTACGCGTGGAGAAACACTCCTTCAGGGGTTTTTTTTCTTTTTCTCTCCCCTCCCCCTAATTTCTTCCCTGCAGCTGAAGAACATTAAACACATGAAATGCATTAGCTGGGATTTTTCCTCCCCCCAAAAAAAACTTTCTAAGCTGGGGACCTCCAGGAGGAAGAGGCCTATGAATTGACCCTGCCCAGTGCTTTAATTGACAGGTCATTAAAGATGAATGTGTGGCTAGAGAAAAATATTCAGATTGCAGGCTAGTTGTTGTCCGTGTGGGATTTTAATGATTTATGTTTCTTTCTCCTCCCCTCCTTCCTCCCCCCCCCCAACTCCAAACAATCCAGGCACCATGGGAGGTCTGTTTCTGGATGGTGAGGAAAGCCCTGCGCTGGAAGACATCAGCAAATGGACAGTGGAGGATGTCTGCAGCTTCGTGTCCAACTTGTCTGGCTGCACCGAGTACACTCAGGTAAATCTCTTAACAGCCTCAAGAACATCACGGGAGGAGCATCCTCCCTGCAAGCTCCTGCTCTCTGTCTCTCTGTCCCATCTGTGCCTGTTTGACTGTCCATCCTAGGAGAAGGTGTATCTCAGAGCTCTGCAGGGCCCAAAGCTTTTTGGGTTTTTTCCTACTGGATTGCTAAATAGCTACTCGCTGCCAGGGAAGACCCTGAGAAGAGGTGTGATGGCCTTGCAGGTGGATAGCGATAAGGAGAGAGTGGGAGAGGGTCCAGGTTAGGAGCCAGCATCTGAGTTGAGCATGTTTAGTGGCTCTCACTGTCCAGCTCATGCTTTTAGAAGCTGCCCTGTGCTCTTAGCACAGAACTAAACACAGCGGTGGCTTTGTGCAGAGCAGCTGTAGTGAGGGATGGGCTGTCAGGGAGTCCCTGGATCACGATGGGCAGCTCATGGTGCTGGCCAGCCTGGCAGAAGGTGCTTTGTCCTCGCTGCACCCAGAGCAGTGTGGTGGCAGAGCGGGGCTGCGAGGGACCCTGCCTGCACCAGCGTCAAAGGAACCTCCACACTCAGTGCTTAGAGTGATGGTGACTCTGGTTTTTAAGCTCATTACAGCAGCAGAGTTGAAACATCCATCAGTACCGGGGGCTTCATAAAGCCTGCTCAGTGTGAGGCCTTGAGGTGCAACACAAGAACCAACCCTGTGTGTTTGGCTTCTGCATCTGCTCGAGTCCCTGATAAATGCCCCATTGAGAAAAGGCACCAACTGCCTGAGCTGAGCTGTGGGATTGCTGAGCTGGGACAGCCGTGGAAAGAGGCTCAAGTGCACTTTGAAGGGGGGACTGAAAGCAGCAGAGATAGAGGCAGAGGGCTGGAGTCGAGGACAATCCAGCCTTTCAGCAGACCCCCATCCTGGGCTGAGAACAGGTCTTGTAAGGGAGGAAGGGTGGCGGGAATCGAGCCTTCTGGACATGCCACTTCAAGAGAGGAGCTTCCCTGGCAGCCAGGGAGGCAAAGCTGTGCTGAAATCTGACTTCTAAAAATCTCCCTCCTCCCCTCTTTGGCCTTTGCTGTCTCCCCCCCCCATTAGTTGGGTTTGGCAAGTGTCCTCTCCCAGAATTTGTGTCCGTCCCCAGCCCCTTTGAGAAGGGTAAAGCTCAGCACAGGCTTCTGCTGGGACCTGTTAGGGAAGCAGCGCGTGTCTGGCTCCAGGGCAGCGATTCCGTGCGGTTGTGCTGGTTTGGTGGGGGGCTGTGGGGAAAGGTGGGCGCTTTTGCATCCCCCCAGAGCGGATGGGGAAGCTGGGAGCCTGGATTTGCTTTTCGTTATGGAAACCTGGAATTACCCCACACCTCCTCTTCTTGCCGAGTGACAGGACAATGTGCTTTCAATGCACAGTCTGTCCTTCCTCGCCCCCAACGTGATGTTCATCCCATCACAACATGCTGTGTTAAAACCACCTGTAAAACCAGGGCTGGCTTGGAGCAAACAGCTGTGTGTGCATGTGAGAGGCAGCGTTAGGGAAGTGGATGCTTCTTACGGAGATGGGGGACGTGTAACATTCCCCAAGAGGAATGACAAGAGATTGGGATGGTGCTTGGGAGAGGATCAAGGAGAGTGGGAGCATGGAAGAGAGAAGAGCCAGTTTCAGATTATGGAGAGAGGAAGGGACAGGACACACTGGTTGGAGGTGGTGGATGGATGGGTGTTAGTGGGAGGGAGAAGCGGCAGGTCTGCATGCGTTGAGGGGAGCTCAGGAGCTGGGTTTAGAGGGGGTGGCGAGGGGATGGGTGGTGGGTTCAGAGCGTACACGTGTGGGCTGCGGTATGTGTTGAAGAGAGCTCAAGCAGAAGGCTCTAAAACCAAAATACACAGTTACTTGTGTTCCCTGTTCCCCCCACCCCTAACAGTGTGCTCTTGCACTGGTGCCGTTGGAGTTTGTCGCGTTCCTGTGTTGGAGAGCGAAGATCAGAGTTGCCTGGAAGCTTCTGAATTAGGCCAGTAGGAAATGTGCAGAAATCTTTTAACGCAACCACCTTGCAGAAGGATCGTCCATTTACACCTTCCACGCCAGCTCCTGGTAGAGCAGTGGGGAAGAAATCAATAGCTCACCGAGACAAAGGTTCAGCAATCTTCTCAGTGCATTGCAAACAAAATGTTTTACGATAATGGGAGCTGCTGTAAACAGCCTCCTGTCGTGGCCTCGCTGCCGCATGTTCTGCAGGGGGGGTGTGCAGTTTTTCTGCACTGTGGTTCTGTGTGTAACAGGTTTTTCACTCTGTGAAAACGCTGGTGTTGTTCAGGGGTGACCCAGCTCCATGGCTCTAAACTGCAGAGCTGTCTGTGTTCTCTTCTCCAAAACCACAGCTGCTGGGGAGGTCTGGCACTGGTCTGCAGGCTTCTCCTGCCAGGAAAACCCAGCAAGAGTTTGGTGGTATGTGGTGCATTTAGAAACGTGTTTCAGACAAACAAGAAAACTTGAGTGAAAACAAAAGTTGCCATTTCTGATTTCAGCCCTTGACAATATTCAGCCTTGTCCCTGCAGTGGAGCAGGACCTGGGGGACACCCAAGGAGGGTGCTTTTCTCCAGTTTAAGGCTTTTTGTGGAGGGTTTTAGCGCTGAGTGAAGGGAGGCTTTTGGCTCCCAGCCACATTGGCTTCAGAGGAAGGAAAATAAATCAGTGTAGTAAGTTTTGCAAGGTCAAAGAGCAGAAACACACGCTGCAGTCGTGAGCAGCTTTGCTGGTGGTGTCCAGCAATAAAAAATGCTCAGGGGGGCTCAGCTGCCTTGGCTCTCACAGCCACTGCCACTCTGCAGAGGGAGGGCTCTGGGCTGCTGCTGAAGAAAAGCCGCTGCAGTGGATGGAAGCCCCCTCCCTTGCTGTGTTCAGTAACAATAACGCTCCAGAGAGGCAGCAGCATCGGGCCCTGCAGATGGTTCATTGGGGTGAGCATCCAGGGTGAGCTGGGGGGTGAAAAAAAGGCTGTGGAGGGGAGGGGGGTTTAGGAAGAGAAAACAAGACATCTGAGTGATGTCCCCCAGAACCACGGGGTTCAACCTGCCACCTGAATCACTCAAAGGTGGCAGTTCCCTCCTGAAGCACCGAGGGGTCTGTGTTCAGAACAGACCCCCAGGGACACGGGGGTAAGCGTGGCCCTGCTCTGTCTGTGAAGGACGGAGCAGTGAGACCACATATCCCGACCTGAACCTCTGTCACACAGCACGGATTCCATGGAAAACTGTGACCCTGTCATTTGAAACAGATAAGAGGCAAAACAAGGTATTTTTCTGTCCTGAAGAATGTGTTAACGTGGTGTAGTTGTGTATGGCTGGATGTATTAGAATGTGCTCGTAGGAAAATGCCATTTCCCAAGGCTCTACGGGCCCTGCTGTCACTTTGGTGATTTATTTACACAAATGTTTGGGTTTTTTAGGTACAAGTAAAAGGACCTGGTGCTAAACCAGACCAGTGTGAAGGGCTCATCCTCCCTGATCCCAGCTGCTGTTCTTGGGTAGCGGGAGTCACTGCCAGACAGCACGAGGGACTGTTCTCCAGGCTGCTCACACGTCCTAGGAGTGGTTGTAGTAGACGACAGGCAAAGGAGGAGAGAGAGGGGGAAAAAAGAAAAAAAAAAAGGTGCAAACCTGAGTGTTGCACATGAAGCCTCTAACCTGCAGAATGTGCTCCACAGATCTGGTTATGTATTTTGCCCGGAGACTGTTTTGGGAATTAGCAGCTTTGAGAAGGAAATACATGAACAAGCGAGTTCCTCCTTTTCACTTGCATGTGCCTCACTGAAGACTGCAAATACTTTTGAAGTCTACTGGGTCATCTTTTTCCAAATATCCACACAAGTGTGAGTGACCTAGGATTTGCCAAATTTTAGATATTCTTATCTTTCCCTCCTATGTCTTCTGCCCTTTTTGGAGTTGGGATCTAAGGCCCCTGGGCATGGCACTCTTCTTTCTCAAATCCGCTATCGCACGCTCTCAGCTGGGTTTGCTCAGAACGTTGCACTGAGGTCAGCTCAGCAATTTTGGTTGCTTGAACCTGGGGACATTCCCCAGAGGAAAAAAAAAACTTCACACCCCATCCCAACACTTAAAAAAAGAAAAAAAAAAGGGGGAAAAAATATATTGCTTTATCTAAACTGGCCCAGCCAGCCCCAGTTCACATTCCCACTTGGCTCCTGGCTGTGGATACAGGATTGTGAATAAATCTCGTGTATTAACAGGGTCTCAATCTGCCTTTCCTGCCTCGCCCTTCTGTGCGGTGGCACGACGAGCGCGTCGGGTACCTCACTGGCATTTCTAAGCCTGGACCTTGTGTCTGGTCTCTCGCAGGTATTCCGAGAACAGGCTATTGATGGTGAGACCCTGCCCCTCCTGACAGAAGAGCACTTACTGAACAACATGGGGCTGAAACTGGGACCTGCGCTGAAGATACGCTCACAGGTAGGAAAATTTCCCGTGTAGTAGCAAGCAGCGTGCTTTAAAGTCGTGCCTGTCAGGAGATCTGGTTTATTGAATACAGTTTATCAAGCAATAATTGTTTGTTTATTTATTTGTAATTCTGGTTTAGAGAAAGCTTGTCTTCCAAAGTGTCCCATATCCTCATCTGGAGGAGTCACATAAATCTCTTTCAGGAAGAAAACACAGACAGTATTCAGTGCCCAGGGGCAGAAGCAAATAATTCAGGACAAGTGATGGGGAGGGAATAACAGGGATGTGGCAGGAAACTCCTAAAATGGACCAGCTCCTGCTAGAAAAGACACGTTAGGCTGTTCCCACAAATAATGTCCAGGAAGGAAGAAAAGCTCTAAACAGGTGAGGCAAGGTAGATGGTTTCAAATCAGTTGAACCTGGAAACAGTCATCCCGAAGTACCCACAGAACCGGGTGAGGCCATTTCAGGAACCAGGTAGGTCTTTTTTTCTAAACTGGATGTAAATCCTTTTGCTGCTTATTTTCCTTGTAAGCAGATGGCTCTTGGCAGTTCTTTTTAGCAAGGCTTGAAGCACAAATGCATTTAACACATCCCAGCATCATCTGTTGATTACTTTCCCTCCCCAGTGAGTAATGGACCAG
>NW_010295284.1:23369-24300 GCF_000700745.2 Antrostomus carolinensis
ATAGACTTCTGGAACATTTTTATCTCTCACTAGTCAGAGTTTACTGGTCTCACTGATGGGCTGTGCCACCCACCAACCCCCCAGCTTGTGCCAGTCACTCGTATTTTGATGCACTGGAAGTAGAAATGGTATTTGCCTCTTGATTTAGTCACGTTCTCTCTTCCAGAGGACTCTTTTATTTCCTCAACAGACTATTGTGCTGTTGAGCCCTTACAGTGATGTTTCTTCTTCTCAAAAACACCATTTTTTTCCCTCTCTGATGTGGCTCCCAAGGCGCTGCCTGTGGACATCTGCTTTCCCAAGGCTGCTTTGCTGTCCCCCTCCCTTCTCCAGCTGGCAGTCACGGTGACTTCCACTGCAGTTGCCTCCACTTCTCCTTGGTTGGACTCAACTCTAGAACATCTCCACTAGCTTCTCCTTTTTTTTTTTTTTTTCTTTTCTTTCTTTATTTTTCCCATTTAATGATAATAAAATAGCTCCTGACACATGTCAAGAACAGGCTGTTGTGTTGTATTCCCCAGGGGATTATGTCATGACAGTAACGTGCGTGTGCGCGTACGTGGGATGCACAGATAGTCGCTCTTTCTGGCGTGGTTTCCCTAACCCACAAGCTGTACATTTGTGACATTATGTTAAAACAATAAGAGCAACTTTACTACTTTCCCTGCAGCCCTCACTGTTTACGAGGGGTC
Organism: Antrostomus carolinensis; assembly: GCF_000700745.2. NCBI lineage: Eukaryota > Metazoa > Chordata > Aves > Caprimulgiformes > Caprimulgidae > Antrostomus > Antrostomus carolinensis. Next base: position 24,062 of record NW_010295284.1, read on the forward strand.
TAATAAAAAGGTTCTGTGGGCAATTGTTCCCCGTGGGTCAATTCAGTAGGAAATAAAACTCTTTATGTTTGTTAAAAACAGAGAAGGCCAAATAGCTCACAGACGTTCTTAGATCGGATTTGGGGGTGGGGGGGGGAAATATGAGATATGGGCTGAAAGTAGAAAAATCCTGCTTCGATTTAATCAATAGTGTTTAAAATTCTATAATAAGGCATAGCTGGGGGGGTGGGGGTGGGGGG
>NW_010295285.1:0-47176 GCF_000700745.2 Antrostomus carolinensis
CGGCCGGGCTGGGGGCGCCGGCCGTGACCCGATGCCGGCCTCTGTCTCCCGAGGAGGGAGGGCTCCTCCTGTTCCGCGCTTGAGCACCGGGCATCTCCCTGGGGTGTGCGGGTACCCCTGGGTCTGAGCTGAGAATGGGACCGAAACCGTACTGCGGGAGGGTGTTTGCATGGGTGGCTGCAGGGCTTCTCTGTGTGTAACCTTTCCTGTTGCAGTCTGGAGCCTCCCGCCCCGGTCAGGTTCCTTGTGCAGTTGTGACAGCGCTCAGAGCATTTCTGAAATGCCATGACTTCAGTGGCTTTTCCCCTTCCCTCCTCCAATTCCACATACTGCCGAATGGCGTAGCCTGCATGTTGAAAAGGTTTTGCTTAATCTTTCCTGCTAAAGAGGAACATGTCAGTGCCCTCCAGTCTGAGCTGGAGAGAGAAGGGCATGGCCTGGCAGGAGGGAATCGGGGTATGGAGGAGGCTCAGGGGGAAAGAGGATCTTCATCCTGGAGCTGCGCTGCTGCTTCTCTGATTAGAGATGTCTGAAAGAAGAGGAAAAGCACCGACACTACCAAACTGGAGACAGAGAACTGTGGTTTTGCATGTTATCTCTTTGGGAAGATCCAGAGGGCCTGTGTGCAGGGAACTGGAAAAGGCGGTTTGTGTGGCTGCATGCCGCAGGGTGGTGAGCATGGGCTGCTGGCTTCTCCTGGAGAGGGGATGGTGCCTAAATGGGGTGTGTGGTGGAGGGGCCAAACATCACCCAGGGGCTGCTTGTGGGGTTAGCCTGGTCTTGGAGGCCAGCTTGGAGCAAACTGCTCTGATCTCCCCTTACTGTTCCTTAAACACAGCCAGTATTGGGAATACAGTGTGGAGGTGTGGAAGCTGAGCATCACAAGGAGCTTCACCTGTGTGAGTTGGTGAGCTCAGGCGGAGAGAAGGTAGCTGAGGTGCTCTCAGACTTGAGTCGTCCCTGGAGGCAGTTTAGCCATGTTTCAGTTAACGAGGCTGGGCAAGTTGGATCTGATGTCTGCAAAAAACACATAAAAAGCCCCTTGGCAACAGAATATGAAATATAATTGCAGTTTCACTACCATCTCCAGTGTCGAGCTTGTATCAGAGCAGTGTTTATAAAGGACATACAGAGAATCAGGCTGCACAGTGGAAGACGGCATATTTGGGAACCACAAGTGTGGATGGGCAAGGATGTAAAGGGAGGAAGGAACAGTATGAATCTCTTATCCATATGATACATTTAAAGTGTGTCAAAGTCTTTATAAATATAAGCATTTAGTTTCTGAAGTTCTTTACATGTTCCTGTTCTTTCTTTTCTATTTGATCTCATCTATCTTATATGTCTTGTTATCTTGACTGACTTTGCAGAAGGGCCATTTTGCATTGCCGACTTTCAGAATTTTTTGAAAAGAAGTGCATCTTGGTCTGATTTAATCTCTAGTATTCATTTACACAACAAAAAAATGAGGCTAAAGAATGATTACACCTGGCTGAGTGTTTTGAATGAAGTCCAGCCAACATCACAGAAAAATACTGATACTTTATAAGAACAGCAGTGTTTAGAACTGTAGCTATCTGTTCAGCTACACCTGTTAAAATTTGTGAATTGCTGTGTGAAGCTGAAAAGTCTGAAATCTGACATCTATTTTCAAGATCTATTTCAATGAACAAAAGTGTGAACGTAAAATGGAGCTTTGTTTTCTGCACAAGATCTGGGTTTTACTTGCTAAACAATATAAATCAAAGAAATGAGTTGAGTAATTCTGTGTGCATAAGGCTACAACATAAAGTGATCCATTGATTTCCAGTCCTGGAAGTTGGTGGTGCCAGTTCATGTAATGACTGAAATTACATTCGTTTCATAATGTGAAGTGAAATATTTTTGTAATCTATGGTCTGTAATGCTGGGAGAATATTTTTAGCATCATGACATGAAATGAAGTACCAACATACCCACTTAAATAGCAGAACAAAAGGGGCTTGAGGTGAGCAGTTCAGATAAGTAGCATGAGGTAATACTAAATGCTTGAAGATCGTAGGATATGCAAGATCTGACTTATCCTTAATTGTTCATATTGAGATCTTAATATCTTCCTAATGCATCCATGCTTCACAAAGGAAGTGTAATTTTTTTGTGGGCCATACGTAGATTCCATGGAAACATGTTTCTGTTCTTGTTTTTCTTCTGTTTTGTTTGCTAGTTCGGTGTAGCTGTCTCTTCCAGGGTGCTGTTGCCTACACTGCTAGAAGAGTGGCAGCACTTGTGCTTATGATATAGAAATAATAGCACATATTGAGATATAATGTTTTTATGTGTAATTTACAGATAAGGAACAACATACAGACTGATCTGCAGGTGATTTTCTAGTGCTAAGATCCACCCATGGACAGGAATGTGAAACGCAGGTCCTTTATAGGAGGAATTAAGGTACAGCTAGTACAAATGGGATTATTTACTATTTAGAAGAGTAAGTTAGCTCCTGAAGATTGCTGTGCATCTCAAGAAATATTGATTGTCAAGAAATATTGTATTTGATTAAATTAATTTTCTTTTAAATTTTAAGTGGATTAATTTATTGATTTAAATTTGCTGGTATTTGACTTACATCTCTAAATTTAGTGACACTGAGTCATTATAAATGAGACTTAACTGTATAACATGCCTTTCATTAAATAGGCAGACTGTGGATATAGCAGGCCAGGATTAATTTTTTTTTCAGCAAACTGAAACTTCTATCAACATCTTTCTAGCTTAATGGCTAACCAAATGAGATTAATGACAACACTTGTTAGAGGCTCGTCACTCTCACCCTTTTATATAACATGTTAATATCTTACAATTCATGCCATTTACATACTGTTGAGCTTTGCAAAACCAGAAAGAGTTGTCAGCGCATTTCTAATTTCTGATCTTTATAAAGGAAAAAAAAAAGATGGAAAGAAGAAAGGTAATTCACATAAAATTCCCATTCTCCAAAAAAAGGGTTAAACACGCCCTCGCTGAACTCCGTATAAATACATATTAACAAAATTGCAAGAGTCAGTTTTTAAGAGTGTCTTCACACTTCTTGAATTAATTAAGTAATTAATAAGAAAAATTATATCCAGAAGAAAATAATTGACCTTTTTTGCTGATTAGTTAGTTTTATGTTGGTTGAAATAGGTCAGAGGGGAGCTCAACAGAGTAGAAGATGTTGTTCTGCCAGTGCCCTGATATACTGTACTTGGGAGTCTCTTTGAGCTTGTGGTAACGCACAATATTTCAGAGTCCTTTTTTAAAAATAAATTAATTAACTCTTAAATTCTAGCTTGACATGTATTACATAAACATATGATGGACTTTTTCTGAACACTTCATCTCATGAGCTTCACATTGCTGAGTTTGCAGTGTTCTGTGATCCCCATGCACAGCCTGTCAGCAGAGTACCTCCGCGCCTGCAATCAGTTGACTAAAAAATAATACAAAAATAAAATAGCATTTTAAAATTATGGAGGAATTGATGATGACAATTTTGTAGCTAAGGTGAAGTTGATAAGGAGGTGCTATGTCTATTGATCTCTCTGTAAGTGGGATGTACTTTGTGGCTTTGGCCCACGATCGCAACTCAAAAGTGCTCTTCAAAAGTCAGTGTAAAAATGCTTTTAAGCAACTTCTCTGTTCCTCTGCTCCTGAAATCTGTCATCACAAGAAAGCTGTCACCTGGTAGGTGTTAGAGCATCTTCTAGGTTGCTGTAAATTTTGCAGGCTATGAAACTTCTTTGCAGAGTTACTAGAGAGCCTCCTAGGAAGACATCTCACTGGCATGTTGTCTCTGGCTACAGGAATCACACTGACATGAGCTGTTAGGCTGATGCATTTATGTCTGATGCTGTAATGTGCTGTGGTGACCTTCCACTGACCTAGGACTGCATTGCACTGGTAAAGGCAGCACTGAGCCATCCAGCTGCAAAGCAAAATCATTTCTACATGGTGCTGCTTTTTCCTTATTGAAGTTGAACAGTTTGGAGGTAGGATGTAGATATGTTGTGAGCCTCATAGAAGAGCATGGTGAAGTGTTAGAAGCGATTGATAACTGTTCATCCTGAACTTCTGTTCTTGTGTTGCAGAAAAGCTGAAGGTAAAAGGCACACTTCAGTAAGGCATCGTTAGAGGAATAAATTGAGGAAGCAAAGGCAGCAATAGTGGTCCAGGCAAGACTCTTTTGTCCTTTCCTGATCAAGATTTCTAAGAAAATTCAAAGGTAGAAACATGGACTGAGAGTCTAGTTCTGCTGCTTTTACAGAGTTCTGGTACACTTTGCAACTGCGGGTGCTTTGCCCAGATTGGGAGCTGTAGTTTGTATTTTGGAGATATTCCTGTATTCATTGAGGAGGCCTGTCTGAAGCCTAGTGAACAAAGTGCCTAAAATACCCTTCAGAGTATGACAGTATGCTCTGAAGCCTCTAGGTTACTTGTTTTACCAAAAGTATACACTATTATTACTACCAGGCATGATTTATTTATATGATTCTGTATCTTTAGTGGGATAGTTAGTAAGCAGTAGCATAGGCAGTGACTGCCTCCTCTAGATGTGGGAAGATAGTGCAGCATTAACACAGTTGCAGGCTTGGAAATATTTTTTCTGAGCGCTTGCCAATGGGCTGTTGGGATTTGTCATGTGATTATCCAATGACAAAATGTGGTTGTCCTCATTTTTGCCCTGTGGTCTTACTTGTCAGGTATGATTGTCTAAAGGCATTTTTCTGTGTTTTCATTATTTTTGTTTTGGATTATGAGCCAGCAATTGCCATTTTTGTCTACAGTTTAATCTTGTTTTAAATATAGAACAAATGTAAAAGGACTCTGAGATCATCAACCAGTGCTTTGAGTCAGAATTGAAATGGTTTGATCATATATTTCAATTTTAAATAGTATGAAGATATTTTACAATATTATAAGCTATTTTTGTGTCTTGAAAATTCGTAGTCTGTATCTTCATTAATGGTCTGTCTTCAAGTCCTGCTCAGTTTTCAAGTTAATGTGTTTCATTCCTGATTCCCTTTCAAACATAAGTTACAAAGTAGCCCAAAGGAACTAGAAATTCCTTGTGTGTTAGCTGTGGTCTTTTTTGGATCAGGTCGCAGAGTGTGCTTTGGTGTGTATTTATATATCAATTTATCTTTATTATAATAGCTAACTCCTGTTTTGCAATAGAGTAAGGAGAACCTGCTCACTGAGAACAGTGTATCCTGAAAAACTGGTAGCTGGCTTGTAGTGTTGGTTGCAGGTTTTGTCAGTTGGTGCAGAATTTGATTATATTCTGAGTGTTGAAGTTGAAAGGCAACAGTCAGATAAAGCAACTGTCTTATGCTAGCGGGTCTATCACCATGCACATTGCTATGAAGGAGCAATATTTTATTTATTGCTATTGCTAGTCCATTACATAGAGTCAAAACAGCATAAGAAGATTGTGTGCTGTAGACATTAATTTGGCATTTATATACTCAGAACTGCAGTTCTGATTTTTCTGTAGGCTAGACTGATACTTTAGGCAGATTTGCCATTGGTGGCAAAAAATATTTTAGAAGAAGGTGAGGATTCACTTCCATTGCTGCAAGTTCCAACATAGTTCTTCTCTACTTTTTATAAAGCCTGGAACTGTGGGTAACCATATCTGCGCTGTGTTTTTCTGTTGTGCAAAAAATCTTTAGGTTCAATGCTGATTAAGTTTGTCATGACATATGTGTCTGCAAATCAGGTTATCTTGATCTTTTTAAGTATTCATGCATCAGTTTCTGACTCAGTTCTTGCAGTGTTTTCCAAATGGGCAACTGCCAAGTGAGGCTTTCACCTAACTAGTAACCTGTATGAGGAGTACTTCTGAAATAGCTCTCTCCAATTTCACAAGCATTACCAAAGAGCTTGAAATTGTTCCCGTGTTTAGGAAACACGTTTCAAAATACATTAAAGCTTTTAAAAAGAGGGATCATCTGCTGAGAGATCCAGAACAGTGTACTTAATAGGTGGTTCCTGCAGTTGGTATCATTGTGTCTCATCTAAATTTAGCCTTCCCATAATATGAACACCTTATTCACTGTTACATCAGTTAATTTAAGGAAAACCAGTTGTTACTGATGTCGTTTCTTCATCAGCTTATTCCTCCAGCTAATTTTATTTAGTGTCTGTTGACCCAGATTTTGGACCTACCGTATGCATACATAATTTTACATCCCTCACAAATGCCAGTCACATGGGTACTTATTTTCTTGCAGATTTTTTGGGGAAGCCAACAGCATACACTGTACTCTGGCTTTCTGTCTGCGTTGCTGAACCATTGCTCTGAGACGGCTGTTTCATCAATACAGATCTACCTGAGGAGTGTTAGTGTAATTCAATTAAATATAAGCCTGGTTTTGACCTGTAAGTGCTAGAGCATTTGTACATACAAGGCTGAACTTAGAGTAACTGCAGTTAAGCAAGTTTTGTCATGTTGCATTTTATGAATTATACTACTAAATTGTGCTCATAAAAGTCTATGAGGATTGATATTTCTTAAATAATGCTTCCAAGGTAATGCCAGGAATGGGTTCGCAAATAGGAAACTATTTCTGTGGGTTGTAGTAAACTATTAAGTACTCACTCATTCAAAAACATCAACCTAGCTTTGCATCAGCATCAAGTAATCCCATTAGATTTTATCTTACTGAAGGGCTTGCTATGGCTAGTTATAAAATGTAGTTGTTGCCAGTCTTTCTGGCTGTTATCTGACAATGGCTGAAATGCCCAGACCTAATCCCTGTCACCACAGACCTTGGTAAAACAATGACATAACGTTCAATTTGATGTTCAGCTTGAAGTGTGCTCAACAACGCATGTTTTCCTCATCTCATTTTATCCCCATCTACTAAGGAACTATTTGTATGCCTGACAAACTGTGTCCTATGCAGGGAGGAGTTAACAATCTCTCCTGGAGCCTGGCTGAAGCCCTTCCTGTACCTCAGCCTTTGCCAGTAATACCAAACTAGTAGGGAACTTCTTAATCACTGATGGAAGCATTAAGAAGGAAAGAAGCAGGTTTTAGAGTGCATCAGCCCTGATGGAAAGACTTGGGGTTTGACAGAGAGGACCTAAAAGATGTCTTTGAACAGTTCTGCCCTAGGGACCTGCAGAGAGGGTTGGGACTTTTTATGTAGTATCAGAAAGATGTTCAGTTCTAATACTGTGAGTGTGGTTTTCACTATGTCTCAGATAAAGTAATTTGCTTGCAAAGCTTCACTGGGTGTAACTCTTGCAGTTCTACAGTGAATCAGAACATTAATAATTCAGAAATTAATAATTCATGTGCTATAGTACATGTATCTAGGCGGGATACTCCTGAGACATTTCAACTTAAAAAGAAGTGTTTAAACTTTCAAGTATTGCATACTTCAATATTAATACCCTTTTTATTACAGAAGTTTAGACATTTCTGTTGGTAGTAGCTGTTACTGGGACTTTCACAGTTTGCAAACTTCCTTATATTTAGGATAACTTTTAGGGTAACTTTGAAGGATCTCTACACCACTGATTTCGGCGAGGCAACGTTTTCTTCTGAGTTTTGTTTTTAAGTAGATTTCAACATAGAAGTAACATAGCTATTACTGTTTTATACTGTATGTTTGTTTTGTTTTATAAACTTAGGGAATTGCAATCAGGTAGCAAATATGTACCATCTCCGCTCAAAAGCTGGAATTTCTCTGGCATACTGGAGTGTCACCTTTGCTGAAGCTATGAACAGATTTTTTTCTGCCACTTAGTCTTTATCGAGCAGGTAGAGACTGGAGTAAGGTAAGATTAGTAGAAGTCAGTTGCTTCAACACTGTTTGTTGCTTCCCAACTGAGAAATACTGTGGGTTAGTTTTAGTTGGGCTTTTGAATTAAATACAGAATTTTTTTAAAGTCCTCTTTTGGTTTCTTCAGTGATCCTGGGAGATGTCAGTGTGCAGAAGATACATAGTATAAGCTGTTGATTTATATGAGAAAAATACACAGTGATTTTCTATGCATGGACTATATGAATTCATAAGGTTAACAAAAATTAATAATATAAAATTGCTGGAAAATATACGCTTTGGTTATATGTTTGCAGAGGAATGAGACACATCAAATAATTATTATCTGGTTTTATCTGTATTGAATAAATGCATTCTTAATCATCTTTGAAACTTTTAAGTTATTGGACATTTTATTTAATCTGGAACTGCTTGATTTCTCAAATAATATATTTACATTGAAATAAATAACTTAGACATTTGGGACATTAAATGTTCTATTCTATTTTCATATGTCTTGTGAAGGCTCTGCAGAAACAATTGGCATGTATCTTGAAGATTATGTCTGAAGTCACCCAGATAAAGAAGACAGATTAGCTATAGTTTGTAATAGATGGCTGATTATTTACACGTGTAATAGAAATATGATCAAATCTTTAAAAAGAACTTAGAAGCTCACGTTTTTATGTATAAATGAATCCACTGCTCCTGAAATGGAACATTTTATATTACAGTCTGTAGAAATAATAAATAAAGATAGCAATATTGCTATATGGACTTTAGTTTCTTGTTTTATTTTGTATGAAATAATGTGTAGGTTCCAAATATGTCCACTGTATGTGTCTCGGTATATGAAGCAGATAGCCAAACTGGCATTTTGTTATGTGGTGATAGCTAGTACCAAAGTGAGTGAAGCTGGTACTTTCTTTGCTGTCTTTTTTATCTACTGTTACAACACCAAAAAAAATGGTGTTGCAGCACTTGTTTTTCAGTTTCTTGCTTCATACATCAGTAAGTCGCACAAAGGCTTAGCAGGAAGAGGCATCTCCTTAGTCAGCGGTGTAAAAACAGGAAGGAGGAAGTCTATTGCAAATCTGGGTTTACTGATTATCAGTTCATGTTTCGCTGCAGAGGATGTCCATTAACAGCCATCAGCGTGATCCATTGCTTATCCAGCATGAACAATGACTGCTGTAGTGCTGCTACTACAGAATATGGACCCTACTTATAGGAAGTAATGTTAACTAACAAACTGTACTCAGCCCTTTCCTGCTCATAGAAACAGGATACTATTAGTGAGAACAATGTACAGAAATTGCACATCCAGGAAAACCAGGCAAGTAAAGCATAACAGCTAAGCTAAGATTAAGAAAATCTTTTCTTTGATTAGGCCATAGCTTGAGTTCTGTGTTGTTCTGGCATGTAGTGTGATCTTTTAAATATAAGAGTGGTGAGAGGTAATTATGAATAAGGATGGCAGAACTGGACCCTGGGTAGCACCTGGCATAGAAAGGCTGCTTAGGTTTTAAGGAATGTGCTTATGACCATTAACTCCAGTTGAATTACAGGAAACACCTGGACATTATTTTATAAAGCTTTTTAGGGTGTATGCAGCAACCTATATGAAATTACTCCATGGAAAAATCCCCACAAAGTTTGCAGTTTCTGTAAACAGAAAATATCTTTGTATATTGTAGGACAAAGGAAGTTTCTGCAGTGTTTCCTGTGAAATTGCAGCTGAAATGGAGTGTGTGATACAGTATCATAAGTAGGAATGCCATGGTTATAGTCAAAATGACAGGCCAGAATCTTAATTTGCATGGTCAGTGTTTTGTGCTTGCATGGATCCCATTGAACTCATCATGCAAATTTTATTTTTAAATATTATGTAAATATTATTTTATTTTATAACTTAATTTCATATGTTTTTTAAATATTTAATCAAATGAGAAATGGAAGGACAGGGGCAAACATCTACTGTGCTGCTTCTTGCAATGTGTGTATGGGAACTAGTTGAGACCATCTCTAGCCTTAGTACAAAATTGGCTTTGGTAGCAAGATATGGATTCTAAAAATGTGATTTTCCACAAGCACAGTTTCTTCTTTTGTGAGCTGGCTTATCTGTATGTGTTTTGTTTTAAGTATTACTTGAAAAGTGGAATAAAAGCGTATGTCTGAGTTTCTTTTTTTGTGACTTGATTTAGCTGATTAAAATGATCAGTTAAGTATTTATTATTTCCCACAGTGCTAAATCTGAAGCTCTACAAATGAATGTTTTTCTCTTGCATTCCTCGCAGTTCAGAAGTTGCATGGTCAGGCTTACGTTCCATATCAGACTTGTACAACTATTGTGCAGATAGGTGTAATTCCCATCATCGTCACAGCATTCATGGAGATGTAACTAACTGGTTGGCACTTACTAAGTGGTCATCAGTACCCTGAAAGGAATGTGTGTATACAGTTTTTAATTGCTTCATATGTCTTATGTAATCAGGAAATGAAAGACTTTGTGGCAGTGTAGGCAGGGGTGGGGAACCTACAATTTGTCCTAGAAGTGGGACAGAACAGGATGGGTTGGGACTGTGTGAAACTTGTGGAAGGTGGTAAGTCATTAGTGAGGAGCTACTTTGTCCCTTAAAAAGACTAGTATTTTTTTCTCAATTTTCTGACTTTTTTTTTTTATGCTATTTTGTAAAATATACCGTCTGTTTTAAGAGTCTTTGCTGCTGTTAGAATCTATTGTTATAAATTATTACAAGGAAGAATATGGTTCACTCTAAAAATTTACAGTAATGCTCCAGAAGGTCAGAGATGTTTCTTCTGAATATGGCTTGCAATTAAAAATCGGATCATTGCCCATTTAAACAAAACCACATATAGAAAAAAACAACCCCCAAAACCTTCAAGAAGTAATAGATTTTTTTAAAACCCAAAAGGGATTTGTTGAATATTATTTACTTCTTTATCTAATAGATTGTTTTAGTAATGATTTTTAATTGACAGAGTTATTTATCACCAGCCAGGAATTAATATTATCTTTTGAATCATTATTTTATCATGAAGCTATGGAGCTTTTATTTTTAATAAAGTAAATTCTTCAAGTTCATTTTTGCCTGAAGCCTGAGTGTCTGAACAGTTCTGCTTACCACTGAAAAGTTACAACTATTGCTATAGGTGTAAGGGACAAAATTACTTTATTTCTCATTCTGATTACTCTTGCAATTCACTTTTCCATGCTAAACTCCCACTAAGTAGATTACAGTGGAAGTTGTGTTCAGCATTCTGATTATTCTCATTTTCTATTGAGAAGAAGATGTAGATGTGAAGACTGGGGATGAAGAAGGAAAAAGCAAATTTGGGGTATTCGCTGAAGTCTCGAAAAATATTTTTAGGCTCATCTCATTTTACACTTACTGGTCTATATGCACTTCCTTTGCCTACCTTTCCAGTAGTCTGGTCTATGTATTAAATTATTTTGGGGGCTTATGATTTTGTTTGGCCTGTAACTTTTTATTTCCATCCTCCTTAGTGAAATGCTGATCCTCTTTTAATCCCATTTGTACTCAGGCATTTAATGACATGTTTCTTGGTTGCATGAACAGAAAATAATGATATGAACTGATAGCAGAAATATATTTTATAACTATTTGTGAAGAGATCCGTGATAGTGGCTTAAAAGTGATAATGCATATATATGGAGTTGTCATTATATAATATATCAGATGATTTGATCATAATTGATTTTTAAAAATCATTATTATTTTGTAAAAGGTCAGGTGGAATTCATGGCAGTTAGGTTTTATGATTTTTGGCTGAATTAGCTCTCTAGAGATTAGCCTTTTGCTTACTCAATGGCTGCTGTTTTTGTGCATATAATGGTGCCCTCTGGTGCTTCAGTAGATTTTTGCATGTAAACACAAAAAAATTGTCAGTAAGACATTAAATACATGGGGTTTTTTGTTTCAGTTTCAGAAATAAAAATTTTAGGGAGGTTTTTTTATGGTATGAGGTAACCTTGTTTGATTTTCTTCAGCTGGAAAATTACTTCATATCTGAAATTGCTCCTTAATTTTTCATTGAGACCTGAATTCAAATCTGTTTACGCTTGTGTTTTTCCCTTCATCCCAGCTGGTAAGAAAAGATCAAGGTAAAAATATCCCTATTGCAATAATACTGAGTGACTGAGGTATCTTTCTCCTTTAGGTTAAGCTGTCTCTGACTATTTGTAGTTCATTCTTTTCCTCTTTTGAGTACTTTCCGCACTATTTTGTATTTACCTAGACTGGCATTATTATGGCTCATATTGTCCAGTTGTTGGGATGAGTCAGAAAAAAAAGTCTCTCTGTCTGGGAGAGTTCTGGAAACTACAGGCAAATAACCTGCTACACATCGCCAGCAAAATCCTTCAGCTCTGCTTGTGCTCTTCATGGGTGCCCTGCTTGCCCCATCAATTAGGAATGAAAATAACACGTGCCCTGACACTGATTCTCTGTACTGATGTCTAACTAGTCACTCAAGTTAATGAGTTAATATTCTCTCATTCCAGATTGAAAAATAAGATGGTGTGTTGTGTATCTTTTTTTTTTCTTTTGTGCCAAAAGCAAGTATAAACTTCTGTCTCCAACATCAGTGCTTTTCTCCCTTTTTTTTTTTCCCAGTTTGAAGACTCAAACTGAGAAAAAGCTTGCTCTTCAGAGTTTCATGGTGTAAATCAACCACTAGCAGTCTATAGGTTCCTATGGCTGTATAGATCACCGGTTGAAGGCAATTGAAATACAATCTGATAATGTCTTTCAGTTTTGCTCAGTTCAAGTTTGTGTGATATTTCAGACCACTGTCACCCTCAGCGGCCCATAAAGCTGAAGAGGGTCCTTGGGGTTCTTCATTCAGAAGTGTATAAATCTAAACAAAAATTTAAAGAACTTTGTATTACACATGTAAAATTTCTTTTGATTGTCTGTGCACATTTGCCCTTTTTTATAATACTTCCCACTGATGTATGTGAAGCAACTTGAAGTGAGAGAGAGGTTTTTAGGGTAGACATAATTGCATGTAATAGTTGTCTCCTGAAGAAATGCATCTAGAAGGATTGCCACTTCCTCACTCTCTTTCCAAGAGAACTGGGTGTGTGTTGTAAATTCTGATTATTTTGTCTTGTAATTTAAAAGAATTAGCTATAGGAAGCTTTCAGGACTCTGTGTCTCTCTCCAGGATATTGCAATATGATGATTTGTCTTCATGATAGTTTAACTCTGAAAAGTGCAGAATTGCCATCAGGATTGCTTGTGGTGCCATCATCTGTTGAAATGTATGCCTTCAGATAATTATTCCAAGGTGGCAATTACTTTATTTAGGTAAGTGTAGGTAATTTTTGAAATGTATGTATGCAAAATAAGCTTCACTATCAGAAATATAACATACTGTACTCTGCGTGTACTCAGTGCTTTAAGTCAGGCTTCCTTCTGAAGCCACTGAAAATAGTGTGTGTATAGTGCCCTGAGAGTACACCATCTTTAGAAAGTTAGTAAATGTTTAATCGGTCTTCTTACTTTTCAACTAGATCAGAGAGTTATGATACAAAGTGTGAATTTATTTTAAATACTATGATGATTTATTTCTTTAAAGGTAAGCAGTTTTCTCAGGAATTTTTTCACTAGTGTGCTGAAGAGAGTTGATTTGTTACTGTTCCCACAAGATGGAGCTGTCTACATATGTAATTAATATGGAATTTATACTGCTAGTGAAACTTGAGAAGCTCTGTCAAAATACGGGTTTAGAACGCAGATCACCATTTTATTGGTATCCCTCCAGAAAACAGTATAATGTAGAACATAAAATAGTAACTCTTAAGTTAATAAGGTAGAGTAGTCTTGTGGTGAGGGCAGTGTGTCAGGACGTACACAATATTGATTCCCCCCTCACCGCCCAGATTTTAAACATGTATTCTGTACATGATTTTGAATTAAATATTGTGATAATACCCCTGATAATTATCAATCAGTACTTCATTCATTATCTTAAAACTGAAATATAAGTAGCTTTAATACTGAAAAAAAACCCAAACTGATTTTTACGACATGAATGCTGTTGCCTGTGCTACATTGTATGTGAATCCAGACTTTCTGTTGGTGTTGTCTGGAATTGTTTGATAGCATTTTAAAGAGAAATCTGATTGCAAATTATTTCCCTCTCTCAGTATTTTAATAGCATGTATGTCTGCCAGTGGTGGCAGATCTGAAATTCATAAAAAGGTATCAAGACAGCTATGCTAAACTGCAGCTACTGCATACCCCAAAATCATCTGGCAATAACTAAATCTGAAAAGACGGTGCATTGCTACCACCAAACTTTCTTTGAATACAAACTCAAGTATGGACTTCCTCTTGCACCATCTTTTTCAGTCTGGTATCTCATTTTAGGTATATTTGGCCTACTATGTTTTACTCCTGTTTTCACTTAGTTATATTACACGACTTACACTTATGAGTACACAGCAACAGACAGAAGTCTCCTGTCTTTGTGATAATGATACTCCTTTCTCACTTCCCTTTGAGAACATTGGAAGGAGACCTAAACTTGGAGGCTCCTTCCACCCTTAAATGAAAGGCTCAAGGAAACAGTAATAAATTGAACTTTTTTTCTGGTTTTTGCATTAGCATCCAGTGCAGTATAGATGATGAGTCCAGCCCATCCAGAGGAAGCTGTGAAGGCACTATCTGATGCCTCTGACCCTTCTAATCTTTTTATTTCTTCTCCAGGAATGATACTCTGGACACAGGTAGATGTTCCTCTATGCCCACCTTGTAGGGTCCAACAAAGCGTCTCTGACCCTTTTCGTATAGAGACAGAGCAGCGCTGATGTAACCAGCCTGTACTGTGTATTTTGGAGCCCTGAACATCAGTTGTTGAACCTTTTTCTCATCCCTTCCCCATTTCTTTACAAGTAACAGTGATACAGTCTACATGTGTCCTCCCATGTCTTCAAATGCAGAACATTAGATTGCCTAATGAGAGGTCACTCAATGCTGACTATGTGTCTTGCACCTTTATTTTGTCCCAGGCCAGGTTGCTGCTTCTCCCTCTAGCCAGCACCAGGTTCTGGCAGGTTTGGGTCGCTCATGATCTTCCACCCCAGCCCTTTAAACTTCAGTCATCCTGGGCAGCCTTGAGAGGTTTCTTTCAGGTAGTCTGACAGGAACCTCAGAAGGAAA
Source organism: Antrostomus carolinensis (assembly GCF_000700745.2). Classification (NCBI taxonomy): domain Eukaryota; kingdom Metazoa; phylum Chordata; class Aves; order Caprimulgiformes; family Caprimulgidae; genus Antrostomus; species Antrostomus carolinensis. Next base: position 15,005 of record NW_010295285.1, read on the forward strand.
GACTGACTCCTTCCAACCATCATTTCAAACTGTGGTGGTGGAAAGGGTGAGAGGTATTTTTGCCTTTGTGAATCACTTAATGGGTCAACAACCTTGGATTTTCCCCTGGTGCACTTTGGAGGAAAGAGCCTGCCTTTCAGTACTGTGGCCTTATTTTCCTATCAGTCATAAGCAAAAGGGGAATATTCTAGAAATAATTTATTGAATAGATTTTTCCTTGAGAAAATACCTACAGCAAGTAGGCTATTGGGAGTTGGCTTTCTTCCTTTGGCATGTAGGACAGCTTATTACCTTTCTAATTTCTCTTAACTTCAGTTGCTTCTCCAAGTATATTGTCTAAGGTCAAAAGGAACTCAAAAAGGATGAAGAATCCAGTTACAAGAGTCTTCAATCTTTTCTATACCCTTTTCTTCCTTGAAAGGTCATGTTCTTGTCAGACACTCAGCTATAGGTTTGTTAGAAACTTCAGTTGCTTCTCCAAGTATATTGTCTAAGGTCAAAAGGAACTCAAAAAGGATGAAGAATCCAGTTACAAGAGTCTTCAATCTTTTCTATACCCTTTTCTTCCTTGAAAGGTCATGTTCTTGTCAGACACTCAGCTATAGGTTTGTTAGACAGGTGATTACCCCGGATCTTGTCAGAGCCCAGCTTTCTGGTTAGAAAAGAGGATATTGAAGAATATGGGAAGTCATACTTTTCCAAGATGACTGGGAGGGAAGTACTTTCTCTCTACTGAAGAGTTTTAGAGGCTTTGACTCACTGTTGCCTGGGTCTTGAACTTAAGACTGTACTTCTGTAAGCAACATTGAGACCATTGGAACTTTGGCTTTTTTTATTTTTCTCCCATCTTAAGATTTTTTTTTTTTTTTAAAGCAGCTTCTTAGGGATTTCTAGAGAAAACTTTGCAATTGTGAAAGGAAATTAGAGGCTAAAAAAAGGAATTAAAGATTTTTCCATCTCTTGATTTTTTTAAATGCTTGTAGTTTTCAGTACAAATATGTTTGTATGTGTGTGACTATACCATCCTTACATTGCTGCTCTCAGTCTATATGAATAGCTGCTTCAAAAATTATATGTCTTTGCTATTGTTGCTATACAAAGTTGTTTATCAAATTTTGGAACTGCCTTTGCCTTACCTTTTTTTGTGAGACTTCATACCTTTGATTTCCAGCACAGTTCTCTGTAATACCTCTTTTCTTGCTTCCTGTGCTAAGTCTGAAACTTTCAATTGCCCCTGTCTCCTTTGCTCTCTCTCACGCTTGATCATTTTTCCAGGCTATTTCTGACACAGCTCAACAAGCTACGCCAGTAATTTCTCCTGGAGTCATGTTTCCTGCTTGAGGTTTATAAGCCTACTGTTTGAACAATTAGTAAAATAAGCCAGAAGACCTGATTTTAACCATTCCTGAAGGTTAGATACCATTGAGGTAGCAGCCTTAGACATATGCGTGTCATGGTTTTGCTTTAGGAGACGTTGAGCGTGGGCAGGAGGAGGAAGGGAGCAGTGGGGGTTGCCTTCTGCCAGGGTCTGGTTGCTGCGGCACAGTGCTCCGGTTGTTCTGGCTGGAATCGTCCAACCCTAATTTAGTTGGATAACTCTGATGTTAGGAATACCAGAAAAGCAAATTTGTACATTTGCACTTATTTATATTTAGCAAAGAGTGGAATTTGGTTGAAAAGTGATCCATGCTATTTGAGGTGGTCAGAGGAACTGATTCCTTTGTACTCGTATTTGAGCATTAGGGCATAAATAACAGACCAGTGAGCCTCAGGTCAGCCATGATGTAACTGGTTAAGCACCTGGATTAATGCCATAAGGGCTGGGTTCAGTTGTCAGTTCTGTGCCGTCTCTTTTAATGCTGGTTTTGGTGGAGTGGATCACAAATGATGCCACCACAACATCAAGTTTGTGTGCTTTTATTTTCTTTTTAAGAGAGATTTCAATAAAGAACTTTGTGTACTATTTTTAACTGGGGGGAAAAGTAAACTTTGGTTTTCTTATTTGTATTTAACAGATCTGTATATGATGACCAACCAAATGCACATCAGAAGTTTATGGAAAAACTAGATGCCTGCATACGTAACCATGACAGGGAGATAGAAAAGATGTGCAATTTTCACCATCAGGGCTTTGTGGATGCTATTACAGAACTTCTTAAAGTTAGGGCTGATGCAGAAAAATTAAAGGTAAGGAAGTAGTTTTTCAGAGTTTCATATATCATTGTCTTTGAATTTAAAAGAAGGAACCTGACTCTTTTACTGAAGAATAAGAATTTAGTGATTATCACATATGATCTGTTTGCAACCATTTTTTTAAAAGTAGATTATTTAGGATTTGTGATTATAACTGTGTTGCCTGATCCAGTAATTTACATTTACAAATGCAAATATTTTATTAGCTCTAATTCTGATTAACTTTTAAAATGTAAGTTTTCAGAAAATGTTACCAAAATTATTTTGCCCTTTTTAAAGGCATTCTCAGAAGGTAAAGAGCAATAAATGGTAAAAACTATATTTCTTACATAGGTCTTTTTCTAATCATGTGTTTGTATGGCTAATGTAAATTAAAATCTACATTAGAAAAATAAAAATACTGAAATTATGCATGAAGAATAAATTTTCTTTACTCTATAATGAGTAGGGGAGAGTAGGTGGAGTTAGTTTTTGTTAGAAATGAGAACTAAGATTTACTTCCAAATCAGAACGCAGAATAGTGAATTATGAGATCCATCCCTTTTAGCTCTCTTTACACTTTTGAGAGCAAAATATGCACACCAGACAGAATGAGCACAGTTCATCAGAGGTTATGATTAGAAGAGCATTATATAAAGGATATTCAGATAACAAGAGACCAAATACAGCGTCAATGAGGTCATTGAGCATCTTTGTTCAGAAATTAATGAGATTTTTAATAAACTAGAATGTGCTTCCTTATTATGATGACCTAATGAGTCACTTACTATGTGGGAAAATCTGAGGTCGAGCTTTGCCTGCACCTGCAGCATTAAAATGTTGCTGTGGTTTGGAGATTTCCACGTTTGATGTTAATCAACCACCCAGTGTTTGCATTCAGCAAAGTATGAATGTTTAATTACCATAAAATGCAATCACCATTTCTTAGAGACAATGAATGGCCCATAGAGCTCATTGAGGTTATCAAAAAGGGACCAGTGGTCAATTGGGTCAATGATTTGAATTGTTTGACAGACCTGCAGAAACAAGGAGAGTTCAAAAATCCCAAGTAAATTTGAGAAGTTTGCCACAGAATCTGTTAGAAAGAACTGTCATAAGTAATTGAAGTTAACAAAAGCCCTTTGCGATCAAAAGTTCAAGTTCAAGCTGTAGAGTTAATTTGAATTTGCATTTCTTTGTTCTAAGTTTCTCATGAAGCATGATCTGATTACAAGGGTGAGCAGTCACATCAGGGCAATATATGCATATTTGTCTAACAAAGGTGAAATTATTTTTAAGGTCCAAGTTACTGATACCAACCGAAGGCTTCAGGATGCTGGGAAAGAGGTGAGAAAACGGTGCTTCCTATGTGGGCATTATGAATATTTGTAGCAAATTAAATTTATTTGCATATTTTGATTGTGATTTTTTTTTTTTTTTAATCTCTAAGGTGATATCCCAAACAGAGGAAATAATCCGATGTAGAGTCCAGCAACGGAATATAACAACCGTTGTGGAAAAACTACAATTGTGTCTTCCAGGTGAGTGACCTATAGCTAAATATGACGGCAAATTAAAGTAAGCAACAGTAGCTAAGATGCAAAATAATTTTGTTTTTTAAGTTGTGGTCCTGTAACATCCATTTTAACAAAAGCACTAATGGGTTTTAAAAAGATGTCCACATGTAGATTCCATATCTTTTACAGTATTTGCCGTAGAGCAATTATGCCACTTGGTGAGAGAACAGCGAGAATGATACAAATGATGCAAACAATGTAGCCACATACAGCTTCAAATGAAGTAATATTGTTAGTATGGTAAACAACAAATGTTGCTTAAGCAGGTGGTTTTTTACTGTTTGAATTCTATGGAAAGTACTAATGATTCTATTTCAATGTTGTACTTTTAGATCTGTGTCATTACAGGCTTTTTTTTTAAAATGAAACATAAATAATGTTTCAGAAAGATGATACTGTAGAATTGCACACTGCTCTATGAGGGTTTTATCCTGTTAGTGATATTGATGTAAAACAGATTTGAGGAGTCTTCTTTGTAGTTTTATTGTTGACTTGTTATGAGTACGGTAGGTGGTACTGTTGCCATTTAATGGAGACAGGTCAGATACTGGTAATGCAGATAAATTTATGGTAAGTAGTAAGTGAATTAATATGCTTTATATATATAGTGTCTACTGTTTTGTTTAATCTTGATTCTTTTTCATTTAAAAGCTGTTAAGAGTTCAGTTCTTTTTTTCTTAGCTGCATTCTAGAAATTTTTTTTTGCTAGTTTTATCACATTTATGTTGCAGTAGGAATTCAAAAAGGTAAATTTAGCATATCCTTTTCTATGGTTTATTTTGTCCTTTAACAGTATATATGTTCCTTTTTTATTAACTAAAGCCATAGTAGGATGCATGGGTTAATCTGCTTGTTTTTATGCAGTGCTGGAAATGTACAGCAAACTAAAAGAACAGATGAATGTAAAAAGGTGAGTGAACTTATTTCTATGAATAAAATACAACTTTAGTAAATAAACTGATAGAATAGCAAACACTAATGTAGACAAGTAAATATTCTAAGTCCTGTCATTTGGTACTTAAAGTCTTCTTTTCATAATACCTTCTCTGTGTTTCAGGAATGTCACTGCAAATAAACTAATGTTGCATTAAATACAAAAACTTCTAGGAGCTTAGTTATTGCCATGAAAAATAATGTTTACTTACATAAGCAGACATGCAGTGAAATTATGATTGCAAAATGTGAAGTATAATGTATTTTTTTTAATACTTAAAACAGTTTAAGAAGCAAGAACAATAAGATACTTAGAGAGTAAAGATCTTTGCAGAGTACATTAATATCTGATTAATCTATCATGATGTATTTAAATCAAATTCATAATCCAAGAAAAAAGGACGTTTAACTCCATACACCTTTCTTCAGGCCTGTCTGGTATCTCTATGCTAATCTTTTGTGTACATGGGACTATGAGAATGAAGTGCAGAAAATGTATTGGGGTTTTTTCCCTCTGTGACAAATTGACTTGTTAAAAAAAAGTTAAAACAATAGTGAAAAATACACTTATAGAATAATGGTTTCTAACTGGTATCTGGCCACTTCCTGCTTCCTCTATTGCGTCTTTACTTTCTGTCTTCTCAGAGTGCCACTCACTGCTGCTGTAACCCCAGTATTCCCAGTTCTCTCTGTGGCAGGCTTGCCCCCAGTAGCTGTTGTCTTCTCCCACTGGGGCTGCTGCTGCTGCCTTGCGCCTCATGCACACCCACCCCAGGAACACTACTGCTGCTATTTTCTTCTTCCTGATTTCTACAGCATCATTGCCACTGTCATCCCTGCCTGCTTTTCGTACAACCTCAGTCACGCTGATTGCTCTGTCTTCCCTTGATGGATTCATGATCGTTGCTGTTGCCTCTTTGTGTGCCTGGCACCACTGCAGTGAGCTCCTGCGAACAAGTTTGTCTGGACCTGACTGTTTCCATTTGGAACTAGCTGTGCATAGTCAGGTGTCTACAGGGCTACTGTGTAATCTAGATTTACTTTTGCACTGTTTGTCTGGATTTCTGTTGTCTGGATAGCCAACACCTCTTGCCATGCTGCTAGACATCTGAAAATCCTCAACAACGGCCACTGTGTGTGAGCAAATTGGCTCTAAAGCCTGCGTGCAGGCAAGTCCGAAATGCATCAGATCTACTGGGCACATCAGATCAATAAGCACTGCAGCAAATCTAATTTATCTTCAGCAGTGGTATATGTGCTACATGATACCTGTGCACACACGCTGTCTGGGACGTCTTCTGCAGAAATAGGAGTGTTTTAAGAATAACCTAATAGCTATGGCACTCTGCTATCTCTTATTACAAGCAAAACTTGCTAGATGTGAACCAGTGTGGTAGATCTTATCAGCTTGACTACTGCATACTGTTTTCTATGAACAGGACACTGGTTTGACATCTGCTTAGAGTAGCTGGCAGCATGTTGTTGCAGTGCTCTTGGTGCAACTGATCAGAAAGATGTAAACAGTGCAGTGCCCTTGCTACTCTGGTCAGAGAACAGGCTGCGGGGTGTGCTGTGTGAATCACACCACTTCATTCCATAAGGTGATCTGTGGAGTGTGCTGTGTTTTGATGTTGAAAGTATGGAAACACTGGGATCAAGGCCCACATTCTGCCATTCCCTTGCTCTGTCAAGCAAGACAAGCAGCATCCTGGTTTTAGAATTGCAAGGGAAGTTCTAGTTCCTAATGTCATAATGGAGAGATCAGTTAGATGAGATGAAATTGCAGGGGTTTTTAGCATTTTGACTCCTTGTTTGCTAGTAGTTTTGTAGAGTCCACTGATGGTTGATGTGCTTTCTGAGAAATTGTCAGTACTCTTTGAATCTAAAACTAAATTTCTGTTATTTAAGAGATTCAGTTTTCCTGTGGAAGGAGTTCCAAGACAGGAAGTCTTAAAAGTCAAAGGATGATATACTGAATTGAGGGGTTTGGACATGTCATTGTCATACCATAAAAAGATCTAAGAGAGAGGGGAGATGCCATAGCTTTGATGTACCATACCTTGAAATCACATGGAGTGCAGAAGATTTAGACTTTGCTGCAGGCTACTGCTCCAGCTCAGCTATCTCTTTCATTAGCTACCTACAGTTACTACTTTGCCTGTGATTTAGCAATTCCCTGTAATACAGCCTAGAGGTGTCTATCCCGTGGAACTTTCAGGTAATTCAAATGGTAATTTCCTTGTTGCTTAGCAGGGGACAAATCCAAAGAGTGAGTGTATCATGGCCTTTATCACTAAGTGATTGAGCAATAGCAAGGACATCCATAGCAATGGTGCAAAGACTTGGTAGCTGATGTGTGCAAGTACAAAGAATTTGAAAACTGACCTTCCTAAGTTTTGCTGTGAAGCTTTCCTAGAAGAGTCAGAGAGGAGCATTCGCAATCCTTATCTTAACAAAACAGTGAGGAATGTTTATTTTAGGCAAAGATATTTTTTCTCATAAACCTTCACTGAGGTTTGTTAATGCAGCAAAGCTTTCTTTGGTCTTAAAAAAAAACCCCAAAAAACTGTTTTCTTTTGATTTTCTCTACTTGCCGCCTTTTAAAATATATTTTAGTTATTCCATTGTCTTACAGTCTTGCACTATGAATTTCTAATGTTTAAAGGAAGGGAAGAAGAAAGTGTGAGTATTCTATATTTTTAGGGGGACAGTTGTTTTAGGATGAAGATTGTAATTCCATTACAATCTTTTCCATTTACAATCATTTCCATTTACAACCATTCCATTTACAATCTTTTGTCCATGGCAGACACCTTTTAAGATAACGCAGGATTTTGGGTCTAGAATACATACTGGTTTATGCAGATAGAATGGAGGTTTACTGAGGAGTTAAAAAAGCCATCTATTGGTAGCAACTTTGGGTCCCTACGCACATGTGCTACGTTTGAACTGATGACCTAGAGGTGAAAGGCTCTGTATCCTATTTATCTGTCTCCTGAGCCATGCATAACACAAGTTGACAAGAACTATAGCTGTGAGAGGAAGTAACTGCGGAATCTGCTCTGAACAGGCACAGTTGGCTGGAAAGAGTTATGGAGGGTTTAAGGTCTTAGCTGAGGAAGCACAAAGGTGGTTTCTCCACTGCTCTCCAAAACACCCAGTGGGGGCTGTGCATTTAGACTGAACTACCTAGATCTTTAAGTCAGAGATAAGATCATCACACATTTTATACAGCTCTGTTACCATTGCCTGTGCGCCTGGATTTTGATATGTGTCTCTGGAGAAAGTTCCCAGCTGCCTGAGGAGATTGTGATTTAATTGGGGATTGTTAGAACTGGTGTTTTTGCACGTCATCTTCCACGATAACTTTTATAAAAAATCCTCAAACCTGCCATACAATGTAAATAATTAAATAAATCAATCTGCTGAGGTTGTTGCTGAATCTTCTTGAATCCACTGTGAGAAGGACTAAAGAAAGAGTATGGTCTTTCAGAGTGAGCTTTTTGCTCACTACTTGATTTGTTTTCTGACCTTCGGAACTGTGGGAAAGACAGAGTTGATTAGTTATTTAGGTTACTAAGTCTCACTGAGACAGTTGTGCAGCCTTTCTCTGCATAAACCTTCCAAACATTCAAGTAAACCTTAAGACATAAAGGATGCAAATAGGAAAACTTCATAATTCGAGTAATTTGGTTATACCATTGCCTGTATGGAAAGATATTGGAACAGGTAAAACCATTGTTTTAGAACCATGTCAAAGTGAAGCACTGGATTTTACCAACTGTAAATCAGTATTTTCCAGAAGTACCATGTATCTGCCAAAAACTCCCATCAAAATATGTATTTGATACTGAACTGTCAGCTGCTTGCTTTCTCACCATCCTAACAACCCTATTTGTTCAATATTTTTATTTTTAAAAAATCTCCTACCACATCATTATGGATAAAAGGGGTATTCCACAGGTCCTGGGTTTTTTTGCACAGCAACTCTTTAATCTGATTTTCAGAAATACTGAGCTTTTGACTCACTTTACAGAAGTTTCAGAGTTAGTAGAGCTTTGATCACAGTTTGTGCTCCTTTGGGGCAATTGACAAAATTGTTATGCTGGGGAAGTTTAAAAAATAGGTTTAGAATTTTTAAGGCAACTAGATTTAAAAACAAAATAAATAAATAGCTTTTCCTGCGGTGAAAGGTTTTCAATTGCAATTTCAATATATCCTCTTCAAGATTTCTGTGAATATAACTTTTCCACAGTATTAATGAAAAATTCCAGTGAACTCCCTTAAATTTGTTTGGTTGAGTACAAAAAGTTTTTCATATTTACTCAATGGAAATGTAGTAAGCAGCAATATACACTATTAGCCGCTGAGGGAAGCACAAAAGTTGGAGGACAACACTATTTTTTCTTTTTAAATTAAGTTTGTTTCTTTAATTAAAATAAAATTAGAATTTTAAGATTATTGTCTCCCCTCTTGTCTTTTCAAAAAGCAGGAAATTTTGAGATGTGACTATACGTTTCTTTACTCAAAAGGCTTGCATACAAATGCGTTATTCTCAGTAAAATTCACAGCCTTCGAGTTCATCTTGCTCCTATCCTGTGTAGCTTCTTGACTCCTCTATTTTAACTTGCTGGGGCTTTTTTAGTAAATTATGGTATTTCTCTTAGCTGCCTCCAAATGACGCTTCACTGATAAAAATCTTAAAAGTTCTCCCTGTCATTTAAAGCAGCTTAGTACTTTGTGTACACTAAAGTGATGGTCACTTCCTTTTTATTTTGGATTTTTTGTGTGTTGTTGTTTCATATTCTAATACAGACCTGACTACTCTGTGCCTGTGACTTGAACATTTTGTAAAAGGCCAGCTTGATTATAGAATAAGATGATCCAAAACACTGATATTAATCTTCTGGGGACTTTTGTTGGGGTTTTTTTGTTTGTTTTTCCAGTTCTGCTTCTTGCTGGTTTTAGAAGTTTTCATTTTTATAGTTTGGAGATGTTAGTAAAATCCATCTTACAGTCTTCAGGTTCTGATAACAAGATACCTCAGTTCTGGACAGTCTTACCATATGACTTCTATTGGTGTTTCAAACTTGTGTCTTCAGTTTCAAAGCTGACATTATAAATTTTGCATTGGGGAACATTTTCTTTCAGGATTAGCTCAGAAGAATAGACAGAGGACTGCTATATTTCTATATTTGTATGAAAAAAAAAACCCATTGAAGATACTTCTTTAACTCATTTGTAGTCAAATGGGCAATCTTCACCTTATATAATTGATAATATGTAATGGGAGCTAATACTATTGTCAAAATCTTCAGCATTGAGTTAAATCTGTGGAATATTTCTAAAGCAAAATATACAAATATATCATTCAATGAAATGATATGCAAAACATTTTTGTTTAAATCCTGACCTGCAGATGACCTTCAAATTAATAAGACTTCAGTGCTTTATCAGAACAGATGTTAAAAGGGCAAGGTCCTGAGCTCTATATATATATAATTAGTAAGGGACTCTAGAATGGATTTAAAATGGATTATGTTAATTCTGATCTTAGAGCCAGCAGTCAAAAACCTTTCAGATGAGCTAACAGTGTTCTGATAAGCTGATCTGTATAATTTAAATAAAAACCTTTTATACGATTTTGATGCTATTATGGTTTTATTCCCCAGAAGTCTCACCATGTGGCACTCTTGGTCATTTACATTTATTTAAAAAAAACCCAACAAAACAAAACCCACACACATAAAGCCCCCAGATCCCTTCTTATCTGCAACATTCCCATCACCTTGTGTATATTTTATATAAACCAAGTATCTAATAAACAAAAGCTCCTAATTTACGTTTGAAACCTCTTTATTTGCAGTCTACTGAAAGCAGTTGTGTTCTGGAATAAAAGAGACTTTTCCCATCCTCTGGCTATGCTGAATTGTTAGCTTAAAAATGCCTTGATTGAGAAAATTTGAAATAATGTGTTTATTTCAGAATGGAACAAGAAGTTGTGACTGAAGTATTACTAATTTATTATTGCTTGTCTGCAGAAGGGGAGCCAGCAGCTTGAATTGTATTTCAGTTTGAAAGTATTTACTCACTATATCTACAAAATAATATCCAGAGTGAAAGAACTGTAAAGGACGCTCTTCCAGGTTTTCTGCAGCATTTGAAGGGACTTTACTCATATTCGTCTTTTCCCTTTCAAAATGATTTGGTAATTTTCCAGTACTGATTGTGCAAGACTTTCAGGAGGAATAAGGAACTAAAGTTATAGTACAAAAAGCTAAAAATGGGCTGAGGCTATTAATCTGTATTTGTGGAAAGCAGGAGTTGGAGTGAAGCAAATCAAATCAGTCTGATATCAGTTTTTCTACTTTTCCCATTCAAGACTAAGCTAGAAAGCATTAGTTCACCTTATTCTGTTCTAATAGGCCAAACTAAATGCATTTTTCCAAAAGCCTCCTGGGCTGAGTGACTGGTAAGAGTATTGCCTAAAGGAAAATTATTGTCACATCTACAACTAATTGCTGTCCTGTTCATGTCTAACCTGTTCCCTGCACCTGTCTCTAATATGTTGTGGACATCACAGATTTCTTGATCATAGTATTTCTGTTTATTGCCTTCTTAGTTTAGCTGTCTATGTCGGAATTGGCTTACTTCTATTTTGCTTTATCTTTTCAATAAAATGAAAGTTTTCACAAGCATTCTGCCTTAAGAGCCTGTGTGACATTTGAAAATAAAATAGAAGAACTTCAGGAACAGGCATAAAAGAGCCTGACTCAGCTCTGAATTACCTCCTTGTGGTGTTCAGCTCTCTACTGATTATGTGAGGAAGCATGGAAAACCAATCTCCCTCAATTAAAGTTTCCTTCTTTAAATGTTTCCCTAAATCAGCTGAAAGCATCAAAATTTTACTTATATGCTATAGGCCTGGAGTTGATAAGTGTTTTTAGAAATTAAGTCTTGGCCCCAAAGCCCCTGTAATCTGTGAGAGAACTAAGTGTGAAGACAGGTAAATAACTGTAGTAATAGATAGAGCTGATGTATCAGTATTTGGTAGCTTTCTGTTGTCAAAATTGTTTGACTCATTATTTACTTTTTTAAAATTTATTTTGCAGTTAAATAACTTTTTGTGTTTAGTTTTAACTTGAGTATTTCTTTAAACTCGTTGTCCCTTATGTAAAATTTCACAACATAGTTATGAACGTACTGGACAAAATCTGCATAGTTTATGGACATGAGAGGAGGTATTTAATGGTGTTTTGTTGTTCCCCCTCTTAGGCTGTATCTTCCATATTTCTGGTAGAAATAGTCTGTAGGCTAACAGAACACAGAAGAACAGAGAAAATTATGGAGTCTTTGTTGTTGTTTTTTAAAAAAAACCCCTCTTAATGCTTGTTCTAAGTAGTTGTTTACTTGGTGGGATATACTGTATTTTGTCAGAAGAGTAAGTAGATTTATGGTTTACAGCAAAATATGATGTACTGCTGGAAAGAATACTGCTTGAGATAAATATATACATGTCTTTTCCAGCTAAGGGTGGTGAAAAGAGGATGAATGTGGATGTGTGTATATGTTCACATATACCTAAAGAAGGCAGATACATACAGGCACACTTTTCCAAGATTTTTTTTGTTTGGTGCATATACTGCAATGTTTGTTGATTGGCAATTTGTGTTTCAGAAAAAAGAACTCATAAAAAGCCCTAATAGATGTGGTCTGGCGGGGGACGTAACTGTTATGACTTTAGTGCCTCCATTATGCAGGATGCTTCATGTGGCATTAGGGCTCTGCTGATCAGAACAGCTAATACTATAGGAGCCTACTTAAAATTTTGACTTGACTGAGTCACTCTGACAGTTCACTGTTTTTTTCCAAACTAAAGCATTATATGGATGACCTTTTGTTTCTTAATTTTTCTAAGAACAGTTTCATTAGATGTATATTGATTGCATGCGTGATATTAATATCCTATATTTGATAAACAGAGTATTTTATTAAAATTCTATAAGATGCTACATAATTTGATTTTAATCTCTTTGTAGGTATTATTCTGCTTTAAAAACAATGGAACAGCTAGAAAATCTGTATCTTCCTAGAGTTAGCCAGTACCGGTTTTGCCAGATAATGATAGAAAATCTTCCAAAACTGCGTGAAGAAATAAAAGAAATATCCATGTCAGATCTCAAGGATTTCTTAGAGAGTATTCGAAAGCATTCTGACAGAATTGGGGAAACTGCCATGAAGCAGGTAAGCTGACCTAACAGGATGACTTCAGTCCTGTTATCAATTGAAAATATCAGTGTTTATAGCCTCAGGTTAGCCCAAAAGATTTGTCTAAGGATTACAGTCATCACACAGACCTTTGAGTAAAGATAGAGAACTGTGTGATGCTTGCTAACATCTTGGGTAGTTTCTTCTCCTGGACATGAAGTTGTCAGTTCTAGTGATCCCTGGCTAACACAGGAAGCAGCAGTGTGACACCTCAGTAGCGTCCAACTTTCTTTCCAGATTTGTATCTGTATTTGTATTTAGACAAGAAGTAGTTTCCCCCCGGGGAAAGGAATGAGAAATGCTGTATATCTTAAGTTGCAAAAAATTGTGAAATACTTTGAGGAGTCAACTCCTAGGCAGTCTGTTAATGCAGCAGTTACTATACCAAAACAAAGAGCAGCCTATCTGGCCAGCCAGCAAGGATGAGTAAGACTAAAATAAGTGTCGAAATAACTGCCTACTTCTTTCTAAAGTACTACTAATATAGAGGACTGAGGTGGGAGCCAGGAGGAGACTGGGACAGCTGAAGCCCTTGCCTGTTCCATCACAAAATAATCTGTCACTTCAAAGCACTGCACTAGTACCAAGCAAGCTTTAACGCAGTTAATGTTTTTAAAATTTATTTGGAGAGCAAGTTAAGTTTTAATTTGACTTTTTGTTTAGCAGAGTTCAGGTTGGGTTGCCATTTTGTCATCTGAGGTTCTTGTAAAATGCAGCATTATTGTCAATGAAACTTAATCTCAAGATTATACTGTACTACCTTGCTGCATTTCTTTCAATAGTAAGGACAGTGTAGTGAATTTGGCTTTTGCAGCTGACTGCTCACTGAGGCTTAACTGGAGACAGCAAACAAATAGCTGGAAACTCTGTGATAACTGTACTTCATTTAAATATTGATTCTCTGTTTGCAGTTTATGATCAGGAAAATTACAGGTTACTATTTTATGTTTTCTACCTTTTAAGTTGCATTGTGAGGAGTAGGAAAAAATTACACAGAAATTAGCTACTGAATTAATTTATCATCCCAGATTGATTAAGGACAAAATCATTGGTGTAGGCTGAGAACACACATCTTGCAGTTATACTGATGTGTGTTCAATAGCACCACCTGTTTTTCATGTCATAGCATATACTCATCAATGATGAAATTTGCATTACATCCCTCTTTATTGGTACTACTTTTAAAACAGGCACAGCAGCAGAAAACTTTTAGTACCACTCTTCAGAAACAGAATCATGTAAACTATGGTCGGAATATGCATTTAGGTAGAAGCAGAATTTTAGAATCCAAGAGTGAAATCACATTGAAGCGAACGTTTGAAGAAGATGATGAACATGAAGAAGAGGTAACTTTTTAATAAATTAGTATGTCTTATTTAAAGTGAATTTTGTAGGTTTGTTGAACAAAAGTTGCAGTACGCTGTCTGTAGATGGTCAGCGTTAGTTAGGAAGAACCAGAGAACACCTTCAAGGGACACCAGTCTGGATCAGCATTTTAAGGGGAAAAAATAGTGTGAAAATATTAGTTGTATTAATGCCACCTTTAGCATCATGTTTGGGGACATTCAATTGGATAGAACTTGTAATTATTCTGGAATACAGTTGCAATTTACATTATACATTACTAACCCACTGTAAATGATATGTGTCCCACTGGAATATTCTACTGCTGCTAAAGCCAGCATTTCTGTGTTGAGGACTTCAGCTTGTGTTAGAACTCTTATCAGTTATCAAGTACTCATTATTCACAAATTGAATAAAAAGTGAGTATTTAGACCTCTAAATGTAGTGCTCTGAAAACACAGTGAAAGGAATCTGGTCTTGTAACACAAATAAAATTTAGTACTGTACTACAAAGGAAGGGGAGAGCTGAGCAGTTAATTTATGCTTTTGTAATAGGACCATCCATTTTTGGGTCCTTATTTGGTGTACTAGTTCTGTTGGTAATGTATCACATTTTGCGGATTATATGCTTTTTGTGCTTTATATACTTTTATTTTTTCTTTCCTTCTTCAGATTTTAACTGCCCAAGATCTTGTAGACTTTTCTCCAGTCTATAGGTGTTTACACATCTACTCAGTTCTGGTATGTATTAAGGTGACCTGAAAAAAATATTTCACTTTTTGAAGTTGAATGTTCATTTTCATATTTTTCATACTCTAATAGTTCCCAAGCAAGTAAGCATACTGCTTCTAGTAGTAGTAGTTCTGGATGAACCAGCTGAGATGGGTAGAATATGGATACTCAGGGCATGACTGCGTATTTTATTTTATATGCATAATAAAGGACATGCAGCAAGACATCAATTACATAAGTGTTCTTAAGAATACGTGTAAAATATGCACGTCTGCTTCAAAAGTGGTATTGACACTTTTGCAGTTCCCCTGAGTGTTCCATGTTACCTAAATGTTTGGGGGGATATGATCAATATTAAAAAACAAATGAATATTCAGTCCAAATCTTGCGGAAATCGGAATAGTAGAGCAAAATTGCAAGCAGAAACTGGAGATTGTGGCGGGCTGTACTCAGACGGATTAGACTGGCTTCAGTGGCGGAGACACAATAGCCCATTTTAGCTGCTGTAAAAGAGATACAGTGCGCAAGCTAACAAAGGCAAAAACTTTTTTGGGGAAACTTGGTAACAAATTATTATTTTGTCACCTTTTGTATGTCTCTTTCTTTTGAAGTCAGATTACTTACAGAATAAATATCAGGGGCATATACATGAAGTACTTTTAAGTATTGCTGAACCTACAGTCTCAGTACCTGGCTTCAAGCATTCAGGCTGGGTTATCTTCTTTCTGTGGAACCCTTGCAGATGTGTAACATGAAAGCTTATATACTGAAATAATGTTTAAAGTGTTATTTCATTGTTACTCTTTTTATTAAGAATGAATCCAAACAAAAGCACCAGTAATTATGTTGGTAATTATTTATCTCAGTGAAAAGAACAGGCAAAACAGAAAGACAGACTGCCAGAACTAGTAAAAAGAGAGGACCGTTTCTTTTTACAGAGGAAATAAGTGTGAAATAATATATATAAAAAAGAATGTATAAAGTTAAATACACCATTTGACAACATCTGCTTATTCTTCTATTAGAGTAATAAAAGAACAGGAAGTAAAATTGAAAGATTATATTTAAAAGTAATATGTGATGTTGTTTTTCACTTTGACAAGGATCCTGATGTTGAATCCTTGATCCAAGGATATGCTCTTTGGGTTTGCACAGAAAGTTTGCTAGCTTCCAGATTTACTGGAGACAGAAAACAATTTGGAGTGCTCTCTGATATCAAAGGCCCTTAGTCCCCTAGAAAAAAGGTTTGTCGATGACTTCAGAATAGGGCTTCTGTCTTTCCTGCCAACATCATCTAATTAATAAGCCATGGTAGTTGTGCTTTAACCACTTCTTGGAGTCCTCCTCATTGACCTCCTTGTTGTGAAACATCTCTTTTGGAGTTTAGAGAACTTCATGATGACAGCAAAGGAGGGGACTTGATAGCAGGTAGCTATTTATTACGTTTCTGTATCAAGGACTTATCTCACAGCAAATGTCACCTTCTTAGTGAATTCTCTCTCTGCTACAAAACTGTAGAAAATACTCTATTTTTACGCAGGACAAAAGTTTTCTATTCTGCTTCTTCATATTGAAGAAAAAAGCAGGATTTTATTTACCACAGAATACTACATAGCTTGTGGTTGCAACCTGGTGATTGCAAGATACATACATACCAAACATAGACTGTATTTGTTGACCAATAACCTTTCTTTAGGCTGGAAACATCTGGGCAATATACATAAAGAGCTTTTTTTTTTAGCCCATATATTATGTGAAATGCTGTATATTTGAATTCTACTGAAAACACCCTTGATCCCTTTGGCATGTAATGTTACCTTAGTTAACTAAACACTATACAGAAGTATAAAATTTATGTAACTATGGTGTAAAACAACACTTGATATATGAGCAATATTCCTAGAATTTATAACCCAACATGAACTGATGTATTATTTCTGTTGTTATGAACTCGTGAACTTTTGGAAGCTGGGCAAAACAAATGCATTGCTTTGGTATATTTTATCTTGCCTTTCGTTTGCTTATTCAATGAGTGAATCACCAGGCTTGTTGCTGTATTCTGCTGATTGCTTTAGAACATCTATTTAAAGTAGTTGTCATGCCAGAATAGCTGATCTTGATTGCACAGGATAGCACGGTCTATAAATAAATAATCATGAGATATTTTACATCTCCGTTTTTGGTGTGGATTTGAGAAACCTCAGTAGAGATTTGGCATTGGAAGTAGAATTCAATAATGGCTTTCTGCATCTGAAAACTGCATTGAATGTTTGGGCTGGAGGTGAATGGTTAATGTCTGAACAGTATGTGTTAGTACGAATTATAGCACACTGTGTATTCTGCTGCAACAGAAAGTCTTCTAGTAAATTTGCTTCTCAGTTTCAAGTGAATTTTTGTTTTTAAGCAAAGTCTCTTTTTTACTTTTAGATTTTGTTAGGTTAGCAGTATTTCTAAATATGATTAAATATTTGTTATGAATTTCAAATACAAAATTTAAACTTTCTTTGTTATGGCTTATAAAGGAGTTAGGTAAGTAATGCTGACTTAGTAATATACAATCTCTGTAATAATTTGATTTGAAGATTTTTGTAAGCCCAAGTAATGGAATTCTAAATAACATTGGCCTAATAATAGGCTCATGAAGTAAAAATAAACCTTAAAAATGCTAAGCTGCTTTATTCTGCTTGCATACAAATTACATTGTGTTCAGTAGGTAGATGAGTCAATGTGACGCTGATTTGAAATGGATAGATGGTTTCTGCTGAATGGTCATCTGAATGAGATGGGTAGGTTGTCACTTGAATTCCTCATGATATAATCAATAGGCATAGAGGGTATTGTATTTTTGAGGACTGTGATAGGAGAAAAATCCAAATCCGCAGTCATTATAATTATCAATTCCAAAGAGAATAAGCAAATATTAAATTTAAAAAATCTCATGTAGTTTTTTTACCTCAGTAAAAAATGCAGGCAGTGTTCGGACGTATCATATATTCATAGCAACATTTCTGTAACTTAACTTCACAATGCAGTTAGGTTCTTGAATAAGCTAGAGAAACATTTTAGGAGACAGTGAGTTTCAGTAGAAAACTTACTAGAGTAATAGGTAATATGCCTTGTCTGTAAATATTAATACACTCTGAAAGCTGTAGTTTAAAAACATAAATATTGCTTAAAATGCATAATATTGCTTGACAAAATGTAGGCACATGAACAAAAATTTTACTTACAGTACATTCTGTAGGCTACTTAAAAAAAAAAAAAAATCTGCATTTTTACATGCATGCAAAACTTTGCTAGTGTCAGATGGAGGTCTGCATGTGGAATAAATGCAAAATATGTGGCTTAGTTTAAGAGAATTCTACCCTTAAATTAAGAAGTATCTTTTTCATACTGAGCCAATGTTCTTGTGTTAGCTACTTTTGTCTTGTTTTAGGGTGATGGAGAAATATTTGAAAATTACTACAGAAAACAAAGAAGGAAACAAGCAAGATTAGTTCTGCAGCCACAGTCAAGCATGGTAACCAATACTTTTGTTTTTTGCATTAATTTGGGCTATACCTAATTCTTTGTGGTATTTTTATTCCTAAACTTGTTTTCTTTTTCACTAAAAGCATGAAACAGTAGAAGGCTATAGAAGATACTTCAGTCAAATTGTAGGGTAAGTTTTCTAAATGGAGATTTATTTCAGTTTTACTATATTGATTCTTAATTCACGTTCTGTTCTCCCATTGTCCAAAAACTTTATTCTGCAAGATTCAGTTTCTGCACAAATCATGTGGGTGGTTGTTGCTGGATCTGAGCGGGGAAGAGCATCCACGTCCTACCAGTCCGGTCCCCACAAGGACCCTCCAGCAGCCTGGGCTCCGGCTGGCGTGAAAAAACTTTTCACAGTTTGACTTCATGCTGGGCAAAGCAGAACACCAAACCTACCAAAGTGTCAGTGCTCGAATGGGGAAAGATTTGACTGTGCTTGTGTGTGAAAGGGTAGAATTTGCTCTAATATTAGAAAACAACTTAATAATTTAAGCATTATTTTATTTTAGTTTCTTTGTAGTAGAAGACCACATTTTACATGTAACCCAAGGATTGGTAACGAGAACATATACCGATGAACTCTGGAACATGGCCCTTTCCAAGATCATTGCTGTTCTTAGAACACATTCAGTAAGTGAGAAGTCTTACAAGTATTGCAGTTTAAATCCTCTTACTTCAGAGCTCTGTATATTTAAAGCTGGGATAGTAACAAAGTGAAAAATTACACATCTCTCATGTTTTCTTTTCCTTGTGATTAGAAATTGCTCAGATTTGGGAGGTAGCCTGCCAAGCTTTTGTTTTTCCCAACAGTATCAGGCTGTGATCCACAGCCATGGGCTATTTGCATAATCCTCCACTGATTTACAACTCACTGGGTCTTCCAAACCTTCTCTTAGTCCAGCAGTTTAGAATATGCAGAGTTAATCTGCTGTTATTATTACAATCCTTCCTCATTAGTCTCAACTGACCTCTTCATTAGATCAGATTGAATAGTTCAGCACTGAAAGCACCACCAGGAAATAGTTCCTAATTATCATACCAAATGCTGTGTTTCCAAAATAAACTCCACCAGCAAAACCCTTGGAGCTATCTCTTCAACGCTATAGTAGTAATATGTTTATGTTGAAGTAAAGGTGTTAGAAAAATCTTCACAGATGTGAGATGGTAATTCTGATTCAGATGAGTATTTCAGCACATTCAAAGTGTGTTTCCTAATGTTACGTTTCTACCTCACCTCCAGTGGTGCTGAACAGCTGCATGCTATTTCTTATTTCTCTGTGAAAACCAATGGAATACCGTTGTTTGCTCAGATTGACTGATAACAGATTGCTTCAGAGTATACTATTGGTGTAACTTTTTCTGTTGGAAAAAAAAGAAGGGTTTTATCTTTCTCTGTTTAATGTTTGCTAGAAGAAATTCCTTTATGCAATGTTATTTTGATTTTGATTACAATTGATCTTTAATTTGTGGAATATTTTACATTTCATATATACTGAGGAAAAATGGGGAAATAGTTCAAATTGCAACTATAGTTTTATCATAGGACCTTTACTGATAAGTGGTACATGAGATGTTCTCATACTTTTAAATTAATTTTAGAGGATTGGGATAAATTGAGATATATTTAGCATATTTTTAAGCTAAATAAAAGTTAATTGGCTGTGTATGGATTTATACACCTATATAAGAATATGGTAATTAAAGGAGTAAAAGTAATGTAATCTCTAAAGAGATTATCAGTGTCTTGTCTTGTAGATAATAACTATTTCTTCTCAAAATGCATAAATCCTATCAAAACTAATTCTATCACAATCTCTCTCTAACATCATCCTACTACAGACTAATGTTTAGATAAGTGTATGTTGTCTTATGAGGTACTGTAAACCAAACCCTTACTTTACTAAAGTATGCAAAGAGCAAAAATTAAAGAAAGGTAAAACAGGTGTATATAGTCTCTAACCAATACTATGTTCTTGAACTGCTTTAAGTTATTTTAATATAAATATTTTTTTACTTTATCCAGTATTGCAAATAGTGAAGCTGAGGTGAAAGCCTCTGAACTTCACACCTCTGAAAATCAAATTTCAGTCATTTAGTAAATAACTTAGTGTCTTGACTTTTTACCATCAAATTTGTAATTTGAATTTATTTAGAAAGTATTTTATAGTGTTTTCCCCATACATTTGGGAAACTGTCTGAGGTGACACAGATAGTGCTGGTTAGACCCAGGCTTAATATTCAAAAGAACATTCTGTGGAAATGTCTCTGACCTTGATTTAGCAAAACATTTTGATGTGTGTTTATGTTCCACTGAAATAAACATAATTTGATTATTTTGAATCTCATTACAATGTACTGATATTTATTGAATCTCATATTTTAGTTTACTTTTTCTGAGCTTTTATAGTACTGGTAGTTCATATAAAAATTTAACAAATACTTTTATGTAGCTGGAGTAAGTGAAGACAGGTGAGTGTAAGTTGTTTTTTTACTAAGGCAGTCAGGTAAAGGGATAAGGCTGGAGACTTTAACCTTCTGTGCTAATATTCTTTGAAAACATATGTCCCATATTTTAAATCCTTTTAACAAAACCATAATTTCTCACTTTCAGTCATATTGCAATGATCCTGACCTTGTTCTGGAACTGAAGAATCTTATTGTAGTATTTGCTGATACTTTGCAGGTACGTATTACATTAGTAATTTAACTGAAATTCCTAGAGTCAAATTTTTCCTTTAGGTGAGTAAGTGCAATGCTTTGGATTTCCCTGATATCATATATATGAATCAGGAATAAAATTACACAATAGTGTTTTTAAAATATATATGTATCTTGCCTTGGTTCCTCTTTTGCAGTGTTACCAATTTAATATATGCATTCTGTGCTATTCAGCTAGCATCCATTCACATCTATGCAAAATTAACGTTAGCGTTATAATTTGTGTGTGTCTCTGTCTTTTGTAAATGCTTTACTTCTGATCTTAAGCAATAATAGCATTCCAGTTATCATTAGCTCTCTAGCTGGAAGACCAAAAAACATCATTGGCAATTATTCTTGCAAAGTGTAACAGGCTGATAAAAAAGATTAGTTGTATGCATAAATAGCAAGGTGAAATGTTATAGGGAAATAAGACAACTTTCTGCTTGAAAACCAAAAGCATAGCATTGAGTATTTGGTAAGAATTTGATATATAAACTTCTAATTGTAGTGATGTGTTTAAAGTACTATACTTTCTTTTATAGAAGTGACAAGGTTAAATAATAAGTCTCATCTCAGAGTGCTGAAGTACTGAAGTGATAGGAATTGAGTGTGTTCTTGAATTATCCATTCTTTTCATTTTTATACCATAGGGTTATGGTTTTCCTGTGAATCGACTATTTGATCTTTTATTTGAGATTAGAGACCAGTACAATGAAACACTTCTTAAAAAGTGGTCTGGATTGTTCAGGTTAGTATTTCAAAATAATTGTATTTATATTGTATGTATTATTTTCTTCTTTCTTAAAGTTGTTTTTTTTTTTTTTTTAAATAGAGTTGTAATTCTGGAAGAATTTATTAACTCAGTAGTGTATGTGAATTTTAGATTTGGTATAACTAAGGCATTCATCACATGTAACTAATATTCAGGAGAAGAGCCATTGAGGGTTGCTTTTGTAGTTAATGGAGAGAAGGAAGGTCTCCAAAGGGACATTATTGGAGAAGCATCCAGGAGAGAAGCACCTGTTTTTCTTCATTCTTATTCTTCACTGTCCACCATTGCAGTAGGGTTTTGAGTTCCTAATTTAGGTTGTCTTAATGTTTACAGTTAGCTGATATGTGTATCTCCCTGACAGACTGCTGACATTGCCAGTACATCTTCATATTTTTTTAATACAGATTGGTTTCCACCTATTCCTTGGAATCATTTGATTGAGTAGATTATAAACCCAGGAACAGAGCGGCTTGGGACTGTATTCCAAAGCCTATTTGCAGATAGAGTGTGATAGCTAAATATGTAGATGTTGTTTACCATTAAAAAGTTACATTGTATTACAGAAAACCTTGAATTAAATTAACCAGGTAAATCTAGTGTCTAAGGTTCTCATGCTCTCTAGACTCCTAGGATAGTCAGTGGACTAACAGAGAATTCCAGAAGCTTAAATAAAGCTGTGGCCACATGCCTAGTTGAAGTTCTCTGAATCATCTCCATTGACTATATGTAGCTGTGGTACCGAAGTGAGACACTGAATGTCTGCTTTAGCGTAGGCAAAGTGTAGGCTACTATAATTAACAAGTATCTCCTTATGGTTTGCGCTGGAGTAGAGTAGTTGGTCTGAAGTTCTTTGGCTGTATTGTGCTTTGAGTCATACCTTTTAAAATGCTTTCAGCTATTTTTTTTAATCTGTTATTAGACGTGGTATAAAGAGTTAGCATATACAAGGTACTCTCAAATTTCTCTAAATATATTTTAGCTATCTGCACTTATAATGATTGCAGCTTTTAACTTTTTGAAGCTGCACACCTCAATGTAGTAGTAAAATTTATATTCATTTTCATGTTTTAACACTGGAAAATACTGTAAATAAACCACATATAAAAATATTTTTCACTTTACTAACTAATTCACCAGGGATATTTTTGAAGCAGACAACTACGGCCCTATTCCTGTAGCAAATGAGAAGGAATACAAAATAGTTATAAGCAAATTTCCTTTTCAAGATCCAGAACTGGATAAGGTAAGGAAAAGTTTTATGTTATTAAAGTGTGACAAAATCCAATTAAGGACACTTGGGACAGTAATGATTTTTATAATTAAAAAGTAATTAAAATTTGAAAAGCTAGGTAGATTAAGAGGCTAAATCACCTTCTTTGTGTGTAATTATCCAGTCATAAATAAATATGAAAATTAAAGCTTTAGTCATTTGCTCTGATGTTTGAGTGAATAATGAAACCCATTGTTTTGTAAACACATTAATAATACACTTCAGTTGATACAGTCTTTATGTAATTATTATACAGTCTGTCTTTAATTAGTTAAATTTTGATGCAACTCATTGGGTTTACTAACTTACAGTATATTATGTGCTGTAGTTTTGCAAAAATACATGTAAAACAGGGATCTGTTAGAAACAGCAACTTTTGTATTTCACTTTTAAAATTAATTATTTGTGTTTGACCGTGTGTGGCAAAATAAACATGAAGGGGATGTAAATAATTCTGCCATACTAGCATTCCAGTAGGATAATCATTCATAGCCTCAGCCATTCTTTTACTACAAACTCCTTTCACAGAAAGGTGATTAATATGGTCTGCTATTCAAATATAATTTTTTGGTAATACTGAGGAAGAAGTAAAAGGCCCATGATGGGAGAACTACATGACAATGGGAGAAACTGTTGTAGAGGGAAGCTGATTTATGCACGATCCATCACTACAGATACCTGCAAAAGTAAAAAGATACTCTAAATGGATGATTCAGCAGGGAAACATAACAGCTGCATGTCATTAATACAGTGTTGCAGTGACAATGAAAAACTAAAGGTGGGGTTTATGCTGATTTTTTAATAAAACTCCAGAGTGCTTGCTGAATGCTTTTCTCAATCAAATTAATCTACTTAACAATTATAGTACTAAAATAAGATAAACAGAATGGAAGTCCCTTATAGTGTTGGAAGTATACCACACCCCAGATACTATTTAGCATGATATATTTTGCTAATAAATTCAGAGATTTTTAACTTGCACTAAATAATTTTCTCTCCTAGCTCCTCTCATTCTCTGTCTGATGTATCACCATGTGTGTGTGGACATTACTTGTGTAGGCATGTGTAGTTACATATATGAATGATTAATACAAAGCTTTAGCTCCTGTTTCACCAGAAGGGAAATGTATTCTCTGTACCCAACAATTTTCATTTTGGTTTGTGACACAAAGAAGGATTTCCATTTCAGAGCAAGTAGCACTTTTTGTAGATATTTTATGGGCAGAATCTCACTGATGCTTAATTTTTGGGCTGATGAGCTTGGGAGTAAAGCTGGCAATCAGGTTGGATTCTGTTCCTAGCTCTATCATTGACCAGCTGCCTGATGTTGGTAAGTCACTTCACACCTCTCCCTGTTAATTCATCGGTAAAGGAGGGATAACATTTTTTACATCTCTCTGAAAAGAGCTGTGAAACCTCTATGTAAAGCAGAAGGACATCATTTGAAATAGTCAGTCTGAGGTTTTTTTCTTGTGTCCTAACAATTTTTGAAGCAGTTTAGTTCAACCAAATTTAGCAAAAGGGCAGGAGTCTCAAAGATAACTGAGTTCCTGAAAGTTTTGTCAACTAGGTAGTGGGATAGAGGAGAAAGAGTCATTAAGTATCCTTGTAGAAAGAAACACTGCAGTGTTACCTTAGGTATTATTAGGCAGCAGGGAATCCACATGGAGGGGAAACTATTAATGCTCTGACATCACTTCTATTGGTTGCTGTTTATAATCTCACCCACTTTACCTCTCTGTTGATGCTTCAGGCTATAATGCATGGAGAGATCCTATTGGGTGGATTAATTTTATCTAAATTTCAATGTTTAAAGAAAAAAACAACAAAAAAAGCCCCCATCAAAAATTAGGTGTTCAGGCTAGTTGCTGAAGGAGCCTGTGTAGTTGATAGAGAGGAATGGACACCCCCAGAGGGCTAATTCCGTTTGATGCATCTCTGATACCTTTTAGAGATTAAGGGGAATTTCACCTTTGAAAATGTCTGTTTCTTTCCAGTTAGTATAAAAAGAGATGCATGTGAGTGTCTCATTTTTAACTGTAGATTAGGATTAATCATCCTCACATTTTACAGGTAAATTTATCATAGGAGTTGCTTGCAGCAAACAAGGCAGAATTATGACCAGCAACTACTAGATATTTAACGTAGCAAATCCAGTCTGACTGGACACAAGAGGCTTGTCTCTGCTGTTTAGATTGAATGTGCTAAACTATCATGGTTTGATTAAATAATCTAATTTTACTCCCTTTCTGTATTCACAAGTGAAACAATTGGCTTGTGTATCTGTTGGGTTTTTTGTTTGTTTTTTTTTCTTGCTGCCTACTCTAGTAAAGAGACAGAAAGTGTTGTATCCTCCTGTAATGGCCAGACACAGTAGAGGAGAAAGAATTGCTTCTCTTAGATTGTTGAATATATGAAGATTGAGACTCAAGCCCTGCTGACAGAATACTGTGATGATCTGAAATAGCTGTGTGTAATAGCACTTGTTTTATATGCAAAAATTAATTGCTTAAATCGGATGAACACATACTTGAAGTAAATTTTGTTGTTAAAAAAATGTTTGCTATCGCTGTCGAATGACATGAAAGTCTGGCACATACACCACATATTTGTCACACCTCCTAATCTTAAGAGGTGTGATTAGGAAAATCTCAAGGTAATCCGTTTTGTCTTGTTTTTTTAATACACAAATGTTGAGTTGCCGTATGCTTTTTTTTTTTTAATTGAATTCTCCAGGGATGATATCAGTTGTTAATTATTTTTCTCATTCATTAGTCATAGAGTAAACATAAAATTAATTGTTTTAGAGATTTCAAAAATTTTTTATTCAATGCAGAAATATCTATTTGGCATGTGTAGATTTAATTGAATTAATTCATTTTTGTCCCCTGAAATGCAGTATTAGCTTTCAAATTGAAGTAAGCAGCATGATTTTATTCTTACAGACTACTGATAGTTCCCACATGTTAATCCAAATTGTTGAAAAGAATTCAAACTGCTTTGGTTTTGTGAACCATCAGAGAAAGTAAATATATGATAGTAAATATGCATGCCTAAACATTCTCAAGATGTATGGAACTTCTCAAACCTTTTTTTTTTCTCCCACTGCTTTCTTTGACAGAAAATATTTGCATTTTTGAGCCTCTTATCCCACTTGCATCTGTTTTGTTCATTCAGATTAAAAGTAGTTTGAGACCTGTTTTTAATGTATGTTTGTCAATTGCTTTCTACAGAGGAATCGTAAATTACTTGAAGTCTCCAAACTTTATTTTAATTTAAATAAGTGATAAAGTTCTATTTTGCTTACAAGCTATTTAAACAGATGTAAAAGTCAGTCCAATGTATACCACTGTTTGTATTTGATGAAAAACAGAAAAGCTTAAAATAGATTAAAATATTGATAGTGTTAAGTGGCTTTCTAATTGTTGCATTTAATGCCAAGGTCTCCTTAGAATCAGTTTCAAGTGTAAGATATTATTATCTCTTATTTTCACAGCAGTCCTTTCCAAAGAAGCTTCCAATGTCTCAGTCAGTGCCTCAGATTTATATCCAGGTTAAGGAATTTATTTATGCAAGCCTTAAATTTTCAGAATCACTTCACCGCAGGTAAGCCTGAAGTATCAGCAATGTGGCTGTAAGGTAACCTGTAACTTCCAGGTGACCTAAAATACATATTAAACTGAAAATATATTTTCTTATATACTTGCTAGCAGTGCTTATTTCATGATTTACATATAATTTACATATATAATTCTTTATACTTAATATATGATTCCCAGTGCTATAGCATATATTTCATATGTGTATATAGATACTGTATGCAATATGTGTATGTATGGGTGAAGGTAGCTTGGCATGGTAAGCAGTCTAAGACACTGCTGGGTTTTTAAAGAGTATTGATTGGTTTGAATAATCTGGAGATTTTATTTATGTGACAAAGCATGTAAGATTTGAAAAATAAACTTTTATACTGACCATTTGTAAATAGTTCTGCAGCATCCCTGATTACTTCAGATGGCCCTTCCATTCTCAGTGCTTTAAGGTTGTTTAGCAATGATTTCCCCTGCCACAGAACGTGCTGTCTGCATGCTCATCCCCTCTTCCATTACAACTTACGCTGGTGGAAACAGCACAGTTCTCCCATTTCCTTTCTTCTTGTAGTCTTCAAAAGCTTGGTTTTAATTACATAAAATAACATTCATAGATCTGAAATCTGGAAGGTATTTGTGGCAAGTCACCCACTTCTCCACTGCTAAAGATGTAAATGACTCGCTTTCACACATTCTTAATTGATACTGTTTATAATTTACACGTACTAATGAGTGCATGTTGACCTCCTTAGTAACTCATTAAAATCCACAGATTACTCTTTCTGAACTGCTGTGTCAATAAACATGTCCAAAATCTAAAAATAACAGGTTTTGATTCACTGTTGAAATTCAGTTAATGGATAATTTGGTAAGTGAAAGAGGTGTTCTGTGTGTTAGATCACAGAAGACTTGGAGTAACCAGAGATTAAATGCACATAGGGAATTCTTAAGATTAAAAGTTCCCTTTGCAGGGAAAAAGTAAAAATATTAAGTATTACTGTCAAAGTATTGTCACATACAGCATAGTTATAATTTTTTTTTTTTTCAGCTCAACAGAAATAGATGATATGCTCAGAAAATCTACAAATTTGCTGCTTACAAGAACTCTAAGTAGTTGTTTACAGAACCTAATTAAAAAACCTCATATAGGTTTAACAGAGGTAAGTTTTCAAACACATACTCAAAATTGTGTTTTTAAAAACAATTAGTGCTAAAATTATTCTTGTAAATCTAGATATACCATGCTATTAAGATTTGTGTAAGAAAAACAAGTAGTGTTTGCTTTAAAATAGAAAATTTAAAGAGGTGAAAGATGAAGTATAAAAAAGCCTCAGTATGTGTTACATAAAAAATACAATACAGCGTTGGGTCTAGTTGGAAGTATATATACACAGGGGTGCCTTTTGAGAGAGATTACAATGAAAGAGTTCCATCTCCTGTATGATAAACAGAGATTTGCAGGAAATTAGCCAAAGACTCTTACTTCTTTGGTTGCATAAAGAGAATGTTTCACGTGTTCTCCTCCAGTCTAGCAATTAGTAGCACTTTGTTGAGTTTCTGTTTTCTTCCTATAAATAAAAAGGAGGGAGAAGGGGGAAGGGATCTCTCTCACATGAGCTGTGTAAAGTTTCAGAGGAAACCTACCAGATCAAGAAATATAAAATCTGAAGTTCACTCTAAGACATGAAACTTTTTCTATAGTAATTGCAACTAAAATATTTTAGTAGGTTTGTGTATGTACTTTCTTCATTGAGACTCTTGGTTTATTTTGTTTATTGGATCAAATAAGACAAGGTGAGACAGTGAATCAGTCTGCATATTCACTGCAGGTACATGCAATGTCAGGAGACAGCAGGTGCCTACTGAAAAGTGCTGAGAAGGACTTAGGCTGTTGCTGTTCGAGCACTGTTAGGTTATACTGAATGTTGTTTTTAAACTGCAAGAACCTCTTATATAGGTGGAATCAAGAAGACAATGATGAGGAAAGAGCTCTATAAATCATATATTACTATGTAAGACAAGATGTACCATTTTTCTGAGACATAGTTTTCTGTGTTCTTGAAATTAGTACAGGAATATTTTCAAGGACAGGAAAATAAATTCACTAGTATTTTTCAAGGTATTTCATTATCAAGTCAATATGTTTTATGAGAAAAATGTTAAAAAGAGAAAACTTACTTTATCAAGCATTACGTTAGTGTACACTGAAACAGTATGCAGTGAGAATTAAGATATACTGATATTTCAGTTACTATGCATTATTTACATTGTCTAATTTGTGAACTGAATGCGAATGCAGGTCCTGCTTATAAAAACATCTGTATCACGTACAAGCAGATTGTTACCATTGTTGGAGGGAGGAAGGAGTTGACAACCTTATTTTTGAAATTCCCTGCCTTCATTGGATCCAATTCGATTTATTTCACTGAGGAGGTGTCTGCAGTCTTCATTTTTAAAATGTCATCATTTGTATGTAAACTGTCATATTACTCCTTAGTGGTATTTGAAAGCAAACTTAAAAACTAACAGTTAATAGATGGCAACCTGAAATTCTGTAATTAATTTCTAGTAGCATTGTTGCTGAAAGAACATTTACAAAATGGTCAAATTATGATGGGTGATACAAAAAGTATTTTTACAATAATTTTTTGTCTCTTGTAGCTTGTTCAGATCATCATAAACACGACACACCTGGAACAAGCCTGTAAATACCTTGAGGATTTTATATCTAACATTACAAATATTTCACAAGTGACTGTTCACACAGCAAGACTTTATGGACTTTCTACATTTAAGGTATGGTATATGTCATCCCTTATATGACTATATCTGAAAAGTCACATTAAAATCCCTATAAATGAAGCATTTTAAAACAA
Organism: Antrostomus carolinensis; assembly: GCF_000700745.2. Taxonomy (NCBI): domain Eukaryota; kingdom Metazoa; phylum Chordata; class Aves; order Caprimulgiformes; family Caprimulgidae; genus Antrostomus; species Antrostomus carolinensis. Next base: position 44,776 of record NW_010295285.1, read on the forward strand.
AAGGAGGTGAGGGCAAAGTTGCATGCTTTCTCATTTTTTGACTCAAAAAGAATTTTGAGCTGTTAATTCAGTTGTAACACCAAGCAGTTAATTGTTGGGTTTTGTTTTCATTATGATCTGAAATATGTCAGTACGTGAGAAATATCAGTATTCTCTTTCAGATGCATCTTTTATTAAGTAACAAAATGACAAGCTGAGTTTAGTTGCACCAGAAGCTTTCAATAGATTAAGCTCCAATTTGTGTAATGTCTCCCCTTTCTGAATGAAATTGAGCAAATCACCTAGTTTAATCTAAAATGTTTGTATTATTTATTTGATTTTAATCTGCAATAGAAATATTTTGTGGTATATTTGCAAATTGTCTAAGTAAGTAATATAAAAACAGTATTAAGAATGTGTGACAAATAAATTATTCAATTATCTTTTTAGAATTCATATTTTATTTACATGTCCTTTATATACACAATAGTACATGTTAAAATGATCACTGTGAACTTGACTGTTTCTAATGTATGGCAACTGCTTATCTGCACAAAATATTTTTCAGAAATGGCAGAAGTTTTCAAGCTTATATCTCAAAAAATTAAAGTAAATAGTTGGTGATGCATACTCAGCGTAGACAATTGCAGTTTTGGCAATTAGCATGGCAACATTTGTAAGCTGAGTATAAAATAATCCTAAAATATATTGTTGTTTTCTTTCTATATATGGCTTCTCATCTCATTAGTAGGTGAAGTGCTCCTAGTTGTTCTTGCACTTATCTATACAAAAATTCTGAAGGATTTTGGGAAGGGGAAACTAAAGCAGAAATACCAAATGACTTGTATAAGCACATCTGATGTCCTTGGCAGAGCAAAAACGGTATCCTCATCTGTGACGTCCTTCTCCACAGTATTACTCAAAAGGCCTTAGTCCTTTTTCAGTCGTAAGGCAGACACATGTTGTTAATGAAAAACCTGCACATAAAAATGAAATTGCTGAAAACAACGTATACACGTGTCAGATAACTCAAGAAGACTGAGATTTATCCCTAAGATAAATTAATCAAAATTCTGATCCTTGCTCAGGCTGTTTTATGTCATAATAACCTTAGTAAGCTCTAAAACAAGATCCCACAGCTGGAGTAGCTATACTGAGTGCAAAGATGGTTTGACCTCAGGCCACTGGATGGCCCTGCAGCAGAAACCCTACTGTGCTGTGGCACTGGAGACAAGTGTAGAGATGCTTAGAGATCCTTCATGCTCTGGTGGTGGTTGAGCACCAGGTACTTCTTTCAAGCACCAGATGGTTGAGTACATCAAAGAACCAAGTTTTGGTATTTATATACATAAAGATATCAGCTATTATTTCATTGACCAAGTCTGGCTGAGTAGCTTTTTTGGTTTAGGATATAAGTAAATGTGTGTGCCTGGGGGGTGGTTTGGGGTGTTCTTTCTGAAGAAAACATTATCACATAAGAATAATCTTGTATAGGTTACCTTGTGCCATTAATTTAGCCAGTGCATTGTCTTAGTCACTTGGGGCTTCTATACGGAAATCTTTGAAAGAGAAACAAAAAACCCCCAGAAAGTCACCAGGGATTCCAAAGCAGCTGCAACTTGAACTTTAGGTATTTGGGGTTTTTCAGTATACGCTGAGACAAAGGAGGGTGATTTCTTGTATTTATGGGATAAAGAGGACTAATCCTATTGAGAGTAGTTCTGTTTTCTGTTCTTCATTTTTTTCTCTTGCTGCAATACGTAGCCTATCCTGTTACAATATCCCCTCTGGCATAGATGTTAAAAGATGGGTGAGGTGGAATAAGACGTCATCATTGCAAGACACTTCAGTATTTCCATTTGATTGACAGCAATTTTCCCATTAACTGTAATTTGTTTTGCTAAGGTTTTAATGAATAAGGCAAGTCAGAAAGGTTCTGGCTTAGCAACTGTAGTTAGGTTACTATTGCGCTACCAGTAGTTTTATTACTAATTTTGCACTGTCCTTAAGATTCAGGCTGCCTAGTTTACTTGTTGTTTACCAATAGTGTATGTGTGTCTTTGATTTTTGCTTATCTATAGATATTTTTGTGTAAGGTCAATCCATATTTTTTTTTAACATTCAAACCAAACACTTAATGCAGCCACAGTCTTTGATTTTGTTAAGAGGTAAGATGTTCTTTATCCCTGAATTTCATTTAATAAGTGCAGTTGAAAGTTTGCACTATTTTTTGTGCTGCTTGCTTATTCTGTAAGTTATATTTCATTAGCCTATAAAAAATCTAAGTTCTACTGGAGGGAATCACAGAATATTGCATCTGTGTTTAGTCAGCTTAATATCTACACGCTTTGGAAAAATACAGAACAAACGCTGACAAACACACAGGAATTTTTTTTTATGGGTTCTCTTCTCCCTCTTTCCC
>NW_010295285.1:47209-52128 GCF_000700745.2 Antrostomus carolinensis
TGGAGAACTTGTTAGCATAATGTTCTCCACTTAGAGTAGAAAATTATTTTCTTGTTAATCTCTCTTTTTTCTCCTCTCTATTTTAATGAAAAACCGCTTGCAGTTCCCCAACTGGGCCCTCACAGGGTTTGGTATGTTCTACTGTTATTAAATTCATCTCCTGGTGGCAAATCATGTCACCTCCATTCTTTCTGAGTGGTCAAAAAGCTGCTTTTATTAGCAGCATTGATCACATTTACATTCCATGAGAGGATCTTATACATCTAGACTGTATTTTTTTAATAGAAGCCATTAGACCTATTTTATGGCTACTATTTTAGAGGCCTGTTTTTCTAGTTTTATTTTTGTATATAAGATCTCATTTTAAGATGTCCTTCAGACTCTCCAAGCATTGTTTCACGTGGGTGAAAATGGAAAAAAAAAACCAAAACAAAACTTGTTTCATTTTATGATATTAAAAAGTTGTGTAGCTTTCAATATTTTTAGCTCTGTTTTCCAGCTTTGGATGACTATTGTTCTCCTTTGTTTAAATCAGCAGTCACACTAAGCATAAATAGTTGTATTTGCAGATCTAGCTGATAGAAGTTTTTGAGCCCAGGGTCTCAGCATTAAGCTGCATAGTGCCTGTTAGAGAGTTAGATACAGAGCATCCGATCCTGTGCAGGGTTTCAGGATATCGTCTGAGAGAAAAGCCGTTTAACAAAACCACATCATTTTTCCTTTTCACTTTTATAATGGGGGAAAATCTGGTAAGTTTTTCGAAAGAATCTGTCACCATGTTAAAAGAAGAGGTGAAGTTAATTCACCTGCCTCTAGGAGTCATCCTAAATCTGAATACTGCTAACTCACTCTTTCTTGACTTGTCCATGGAATTCACAATGCTGCTTCTCAGGAGGGGTTCAAACTCTAACTTCTGGGTTTAAAATCCAGTTGCTGAGCTGTTCACAGTTATCTCAGGGACAAAAAAACCCCACTCCTTGCGTAAATTACTGGCTGCACGCTGCTCCAGTTGTAACCCAATAACCAAAGCAAAATAAAAGGTAGCCAAAAGCTGACTTCCAGAAACAAAAACTGAAGGACTAGTCTTGCCATTGCCAATAAATCATCTTATCTGGTAAAGATGATACAGCCACTCCAGAAATGACTTAGTTTTTAAACAAAAAACCACAATCGAACAAAAAACCCAATCAATCGCACTAAACCTAAGCAGATATATTTTTAAGTCCTGTCATTGTAGATTGTTGAAACTGAGGTCTCATTGTCAATTAGAAACTTTAAATATAGACTTGACCTTAATTGAGGCTTTTATAGTCATAGCCATCTACAAAATTATGGTTGTCAGCATCTTCCTTTATTTGATGTGTTAAGAGGTTGCCAGATTCTTATGTGTTGGGCTGGGAGAGGTGTTCGGTGAAGACTTTTTACAAGTTCATTTGCCAGTAAAAACACTATTTTTAGGGAATTGTACTTTAATATCTCTATGTGGCAGGGCCTTATCTCACTCACTTCCTCCTGAAGTGCCCCATGGCCTGGCAGAAGACTGAATTTGGCATCACACTCAATGTGATGCCACTTTTAAGCTCAGATCACATTTTTTCTTTTTCTTTTTGCCTTTCCTATTTACATCTTCCTGAAGTGTCATGGTTTTGGAGTGCCTTCTCTCAGAGGAAACTAGCGATGGGAAGTCCGTCCACTTTTGTGTTCTTCCAATATATCCTGCCTGTTTTTACTCTCTAAAAACCTTCAGCAATTGACCTGTTCACTTTAAATTAAATGTCTTACTTAAATTACTTCTCAAGGTCAGTGAAGAAAGTTTCATGTTGAGCCCAAGTTAAAACATAGAATTTATCGAGTCTCTTTAAAGTCCAAGCTGGCAAAAGCATACCTTCCCAGCAATATACACCTTATCAAGCATCTGTGCATAGATCCCATTGCACCTATGAGGTCGTCTCCTAAACAAATAAGGCGGATAGATAGCGTCGGAAACTCACTCAGTAGTAAATGTCAGAATTTACCTCTTTACTGTTCTGAAAAGTAGAATCTGGGTGGTGGCAGAACAAAAAGTAAGGGTGGGAGGAGGTAAGGGAGTGCTCTGAATCATGGTGTGTAGTGATCAGAATATGTAAAGGAGGATGAAAAATGATGAGTATTCATCAGATGTGCAGCTTTAAGACATTAATTACATAAAAAACATGCTTGCTGAACCTTCAGCCATAATAGATAAAATAATTAGGTTCTTTGTTGTTTTCTTTGTAAAAGAGGGCAAATGAACTTTGTGTCAGGGTTGATAAATTTGTAAGGCTGAGATAAAGGTAATTGTTGTGAAGAGATTAAAGTAATTGCTTTGTTCCCAAATTCAACTCTCATTTGTCTCCGAGAATTTAGATTATTCTGTAGGCATATTCTGTTATAAACACTTTTATAGTGTATGTTATGGGAGTATTTTAAAACCCACAGCCTCAAACTTTCTTTAAGATAGAAGTTAAAATATTGATTTAAATAAAATATTTTTTGAATCTAAGAAAAACATAAGACTTCCATTTCATTGATGAATATAATTTTATCTGCATTCTAATAATATTTTAGAATTCTGACAATTGCACATGATTTTCTTCTAGGATGCAAGGCATGCTGCAGAAGGAGAAATATATACAAAACTTAACCAAAAAATAGATGAATTTATTCAGATTGCTGACTATGATTGGACAATGTCTGAATCAGATGGAAGAGCCAGTGGATACTTAATGGACCTTATTAACTTTTTAAGAAGCACATTTCAAGTTTTTACTCATTTACCTGTAAGTTTTCAAAATTCAGTTTAATTCCAAACGATTGGAGCATTATTGTATTTTGAAATACTAAGATTTGGAAGGTAGATGTGATTTTTGAATTGTGTACATGCTGGCAGATGTATTTTTAATTTTTTTTTCCTACAAATATACTTTCAGATGTATTTCAGTATGTTCGTCATGCATACCCATGGTAATACTTAGAAAATACTTTCAAATACTTCAGTAATATTGTTAACAACAGCTAGTTTACAAATTGTGTAAGAACTCATGCAGTTTTATGGCGCATCAGTTGGCCTTTTTAGTTGACCATATTAGTTCTGTGTACACATGCATTGATTCAAGCAATGCAGAATTGGTGCAAATCCTGCATTTGTGCATAAAATTATGGAGGTCTTGGTTTCTCTAAGGCTATTTTTAGCTAAATAGTTTTGATCATTAAAAATAATTTGTTTCTAGTTAACTGAGCTTCACTGAAATGAATCCTTGTTCATATTAAAAAATATTCTGTGTTATTTTATCTTGGGTAAAAGAGACCTGTTAACCTGTTTTATATACTAATTGTTACATTCTGTTGTCTGATTTCCCCTTGCTTTAAGACAAAAAAAATCTATTTCTAGTTTGATTTATCATCATAATAGTTTATAGCTTTGTAGGTCTGGAGTAACTTCAAGAAGTCTTTCAAGCTACATCTGCTTTTCATCTGCTTGTCTTTGGTTGCTACTGCCACACTGATGTCTGAGTGCTTTACCCACATGCAGTGCCTATAAAGAACAAGTTCTCAATGTATAGAATGTTTTCAGGCTCCAGACTGGAAGTAAAACATAATTTCTTTACATGTACAGTAAGGTATTGAAGTTGCTGGCACAGTGGGCTTATCTGGTCTTCTAAATCACATGTGAAGAGGCTGTGATTCTTCAGTCTCTTTTTTTACTGACTCAAAAGGCATAACCCAGTCAAAATGTATCATGTAATATTCATGTGAATGTGTTGTCTGAGGCATGTGTTTCTGTGCAAAATTTAGTGATTTTTCATAAGGAATAGCAAATTTGTTAGATAGTTAAATTAATTGTAACTTTACATAAAAAGCAATGTAAACCAATAGCACTGCTCCTCAATGGCTATATGCATGTAGGCATGTAGTAGTTAGAGGTGTATGACTTCTAGAGAAGAATGTACAGAGGTGTCTCAGGAATGTATGAGTGATATAGCAGTTCAGGAGTAGGCCACAGACAGAACGAAGTAATGTGTTAAGAGGGATGGAAAGAAGCAGCTGTGGCATTAGAACTTGAAAAGTGTGAAAGGAATAAAAATATGTGCCTGGGGGTTCAAGTCAGCCTTTGGAGAAAGCTGCTTCCTGTGAAGGGGATATTCTGTAATTTCAAACTCTGGAAGGGTAACAGGCAGGATGCAGAACAAATAGTCTGGTCTAGCAAGTGGGTTCTTGTAATTGTTTACTGATCCTGTGTATCTGTTCTGGCTTGGCCAATTGTAGAAGCATGCAGTCCTATGAATGTTGTTGTTTAGGAGCTGTGGAGGTTATATGAAAATGTATATACAGTTTCATTATGATGATTCTGGTTAGATTTGTAATAGTAACTTATTTTCATTAAGAGAAAATTTACAGTAAAAGCATTTTCAAAGATAACCCCAAAACTAGGTTCCATAACTCATTAAAATAGTAAGTGCTTTAGGGTGGTAAACAAAACTAGATTCTCATTGCTATAGTTAAGATTTGGAATAGTTTTAATATTGATTTTTTTAAAGTGGATTATTCCATTAATGTCACAGTGTCCTTTCCATAATAATTTTTGTATGGCCGGCAGAAACATTACACTGTTCAAAATAGTTTCTCAGAACCTTTTCTGTAATGAGAAATCAAAGAACAAAAGTCCTTGCCACTGATCATAATTTTATTCAGGAGAAGAGCAGAATAAGTGGAAGAATCTCTTCCTACCTTAGCATATCTGATCATGTTAGAGGGCGTTGTGTTAGGGCTGGGGGCACTAATTAGCCACAGTAGTTCTCTGTAGTCTCATTTAAGGGTCACCGACTTTCTCTTTGATACTGTTTCAAACTCTAGTCTTCCTGTAGAATTCCTGTGGTCTGTCTTGATTTCAGCAAAGCATT
>NW_010295286.1:0-325 GCF_000700745.2 Antrostomus carolinensis
TCCTGCCCCAGGTCGAAGGCGTAGATGTGGTCCCTGGGGAGGGAGGGGGGTGTGAGCGCGCGAGGGGACACGGGGACACGTGCCACGCACAAGCGCGGGGACCGTGGGGACACATTCGGTGCGCACAAGCGTGCACGAGCGTGCAGGAGCACACGCTGGTGGGCACGAGTGTGCGCAGGAGTGGATAATCTATTCTCAAGCACGCAGAAGCACGTGCAAGCGTGCCCAAGCGCGCACGAGTACAGACAAGCACGCACAAGTTTGCACAAGCGTGCAGAAGCAAACAAGCCTCCAGAAGTACACGCACGCGTGAACAAGCACACTC
>NW_010295286.1:336-710 GCF_000700745.2 Antrostomus carolinensis
TGAACAAGCACACTCAAGGTTGCACAAGCATGACCGAGTGTTGATAAGCCTGTACAAGTATGTATAAGCTTGCACAAGCGCACACATGCATGTGCAAGAGCACACGACGTTGCACAAGCACGCAGCGGTTTGCACAGGCACGCAAAGGTGGGAGGAGCTTGCACAAGCAGAGACAGGCACGTACAAGGATTCACAAGCGCACGAGAGCTTGCACCAGGACGTAGAAGCTTGTAGAAGCACAGAGAAGCACCTAGAAGGGTGCACGAGCGCACATAAGCGTGCAGCAGCACAGAGAAGCTCGCACAAGCACGCACGAGCTTGCATAAGCGTGGAGCAGCAGGTACAAGCTCGCAGAAGCACAGAGGAGCACACAC
>NW_010295287.1:0-4148 GCF_000700745.2 Antrostomus carolinensis
CGAGTATCTGGAGCGAAGGGAGAGAGGTAATGGGGGGGGAGGTAACGGCCCTCCGTGGGGGGAACGGGGCTGGGGTCAGAGATCCCCGCGGAGGGGTGAGAGCGGCCCCGGCCAGGGGGATGGGAGCGAGTGTTTGCTGGTGGTGGATCCCCAACAGGGAGGGGCTGGGGGTGGGAGAGGGCTGACAGGTGCTCCTGGAGGTGGTGGCTGAGGTGGCAGGTTTTGCAGGGGGGGAGATGGAGGTGAATGCCATTTCTGGAAGGAAAAGAGGGGATCGGTGTGAAAGTTTCCCACCGGGCAGGAAGGGTGGTGGTGGGTGGCTCTGGCTTTGCAGAGACCTCGATGGATGGCACAGTAGAATTTGCCTGGTTTGCCCAGTTCAGTTAACGCTTGGACAGGAGGAGAGACGAGGCGCTCTCTGGGCTGTCATGTTTTCTTTTGGTGTTTTCAGGTGTTTGAGTGGTGTTGTCCTTCTTCCAAGGTTGGCAGAGCCTTTACACTCCCCTTCCTCTCTTTTCTCCACCTCCCAGTCCACTTCCCTCTGAATACATCATCAGTCATTTCCCTGAGCTGTTGTGGTTAAGGGCCTCCCCACCCAGCTAGGCTGACGGGTTAGTGGTGAGGCCTGACTGCTGACTTCAGGGGTTTTCTTTCTATTTTCTTTTTTTAAATTTTTTTCCTTTTTTTAATGATCTTTTTTTTATGCCCTGCCTGTTGATTCTTATGCAGAGTGTGAACATGGCTATGCCTCGACCTTCCCCTCCGTTCCAAGTCCTGGACTACAAGACCCAAAGCCCACGCGGAGGCTGAGCCGGGCAAGGAAACACAGCGGCAGTGGCAGCAATGCAAGTATTGCCAACAGGTACGATGCAGGCAGCAAAGCCTGGGGTGCAAGGCTGGCCAGGAGGATGAAGCTGGAGAGGAAAGCTGGAGGCAGAGGAGAGAAACTTACCCTGTGGGGAAAATGGGGAAGAGTGTGAGCACAGGGGGATTCAGAGGTGGGACACACAAGTACAGCGTCTGTTCTGGATCCATAGTGCTGAGAGCAGAGGGGACACAGGGGAGCTATATCTGAAGTGGCACTGCCAGCTGATTCTGTGCCAAGGCTCAGATGCTGCAGAGGGAAGGGGAATAGGGAGATCTGTTCACAGGGTTCAGGGAGGAGGTAGGCAATAGCTCTTCCCATTATATACAGCTGATGTCTTTCCAACCTAGAAGTCACCGCTTTTAAGGGATAGCGTGCGTGCAGCCTGAGTGCTTTGGGATTGTAATGACAGGCATGATTTGAAGCAAGGAAATGATGTTTTGAAATGGATCCCCTACAACAAATGGGAGAGAGGGAGATGACTGGCTGCTATGTACCAAGTGATAAAAATGCAGTTGAGGAATACGAAGCTGTCTTTCACTCTGCCTTTCAGGGTGGTGGGATTCCCCAGCTTTCTGATTGCTTGGTAATTGTAGAACTTCACGGTTTTGACACTTGTCTTATTATACAATGTCATATTTCTTAGTTTCTTAAATGTAGAAGAGATGACAGGATTAAGCCTGTACTTGGTCCAGTGGTAGGATCTGCCTCCCCCCTCTCATTTCTGGTCCTTGTTGAGACCTTCTGGGAAAGGGAAACTTTAGAAACATGAAGTATAATTCTGAAAAGGCTACTGCAAGCTTGCTTTTATTGCAGCAAGGCCTGTGCAATCCATAAAATGGTGGCAGGTGGTTCAGGTGATTAAAGCTTTCTTAAGGCCATTGGGAAGGACCTGTAAAGGCCTAGGGGAAAGGTGCCTTTGCTTGCAGTTATTCTGCTTCGGCAGCATTTGATAATAAAGGTTGTTTGAAGTGATGTTAGGACACCTTGCTGGGGGGAAGTTCCCTTCATCAGGATCAGCGTATCCTGAGCTCTTCATATGCTGCACATTTATATTTGCTTCCCTCCTTCATCGAGCCTCTCCTGATTTCAGGGCAGTTATAGCCCTTTACTGATTCCCATTGGGAAATGACGGCAGATGCTGAATTGAGATCTGTATTTTTCCCCTCTAGGTTTCTCACATACTATTTTTCCATCCCACACCTCTTTCTCTCAAAGGCCTTTGTCATGGCAACCTGCCCTTCTCCAGAGGAGGGCTGGAAGCACATCCCCCTCAGGAGCTCCTTAGCATCGAATCCAGCAGCCTGTAGGCGAGAGAGGGATGCAGAGCACTCCCTGTCCCTGGGGCCTGGGCGCTCAGCGTGCCCTGCTGCCACAGAGCCCCCAGGCACAACTCTCAGGGGGCACCTTTCTCTGCTGAGACCAGCCCCCTGGGCCATTTAGCATGACAAGCTGAATATATTGATGTGGGGGGGAAGGCAACAGGGAAGCAGAAAAGATACTTTCTAGTCTTATTTTAAAATCTTCATTATACAAGGAATACTGAGGCCAAATTGAATCTTCAGAGCGAGAGTGTTACCCAGTGTGTTGCCTCCCTTGCTTGTTTCAGCCTCAGGGAGTGACCAGCCTCAGGTCTCGCTCCAGGCAGAGACCTGAGCGGTTCTTTTGGGGAGCTCGGACCTTACACACACAGTTGGAAATAGAAGTTTCTTTGAGCACAAGTCGTAGCAGCTTGCACTTGCTGTAGGAGATGGCAAACCTTCCAGATGGCTGCAGTGCCGGGAAGTGACAACTGTGAAGTTCAGGGTGCCTCCAAATTCACTGCAGTGTGTTTTGTGTGACGCTGAGTATAGCCTCAGCCTTGTTTAAGGGAGGCTCTGTATTATCCCTTCCTGCTAAAATCAAAGGGACAATTCAGTAAGTTCTGCCTCGTGGAGTTTGAATGAACTTTGAATTAAATATCAAGCCCCCAGTGAGGGACAAAACTATATTTCATGCATGGACAAGAGATTTTCTTAATTACTTTTGTCTCAAAATGTTTAGTTAGCGTAGAGAAATTATGCATTTAGATCTTGTGCAGATTTTGTAATTTAAAAGCCTCCTGTAAAAATGTCCCTCAAGCAGCCTTGTCAAAGCATAGTTGCTGGGTTTGGTTTTTTTTCATTTGTGCACTTTTAGAAATTGACATGTGTGTGTTGTTGCTGGTCTTTATTGAACCAAATAATCCACCATTATGTGGCAGAAGGTGTTTACAAAGCCTAGATGCTCTTTAATTCATAGTTTAAATCCAAGTATTTCCCTTCAGCATTTGCAGCCCAGACATCATGACAGCTATTTCTTCCCAGCAGACTCTGTGCTGTCATGGCACAGGCACCCAGAAAGTTCTGAGGAACAGGCATGGTGGAGCAGTTCTTACTCTTATAGAAATACAGTGGTCCCCCAGTAGCAGCAGAATAATTTTTCTACCCCAAACAGGAGTGTGCAGCTAAGGAGGGAAATGTTGCTTCGTTATTTCTAATTTGCATGATGCATTTTTAAATAAGGATGTTTTGGCTCAGGTTCTCTATTACTTCATTTGTCTCAGTTGTGCAACTGCTAGCAAGCAGATTGCTGCAGAGGGGTTCCCCTCTGCAATCCTCAGGACATTATCTGTATGTGTGTGTAGTGCTTTGCATGGGTATTTTAAAGACCTAGTGTTGCATACTGTAACTTAAAACTTGAATATACTTTAAAATGTGCAATCTTGCTTTAGTCAGGGATATTTAGGTGCTGAAAATTACCCACCTGCAAAAATACGTGGAGAATCACAGTTGTGGTGACCTGGAGTTCATAATAAACAAGGCAAATTAAAAAAAAACAACAAAAAAATCCCATTTAACACGTAGCTAAAAGCAAAAAAACCCAAGAAAATCAATTAGCCAACTGATATTAAATTAGAATTTAATTTTGCCTGTTTTGTGATTTTCTCTTGACAAAAGTATTTTCTATTTTTTGGACTGGGATGAGGAATTAGCTGAGATTTATTGTAACATACAGTATTAGTTATTTAATATTTGTTCCTTCTGAAGATGTTTCTGGGACAGAACCTGAGTTCTAGAAACTTGCTAGAGAAGCGAAGTCGTCCATGCTGGGAGTACAGTTCTGTGGGTGTATTAACTTGTATTCAATGTCACTGGAAACTGCTCTTGTTGACTCTACACAGGCAGTTCTAAACAGACCCAGTTATCTGAAAGGTTCATTATAGTTAGTTAGGATTAGACTGGCTTTATATTTATACATTTTG
>NW_010295287.1:4201-41447 GCF_000700745.2 Antrostomus carolinensis
AGGAATGCCACATGATATTTTTTTCCTCCCCATAATATAATCAGTTTAATGAAGTTAAGATTTATAACAGCATCTGAAATTGCATTACAATATTATATTGTAATTTGTGTTTTAGGGTTTTTTAGACTCTCGGGCATGTAGAAAAGCTTGTTATTTTTTGGTCTGATCCTGGGGAAATGCCAAGCACCCTCCCAGCAGCCCTAGGAGCCCTCAGCTCTCCCAGGAGGCCCGTGTTGTTAAGGGCACTCAAAGAATCTATTGCTCAGTTCCATGGGGGAGGGTTTGATCTCTGTCCAGTTTCTTTTTCCTTTCATTTTCCTCTCTTCCCATTATCCTCCCTCGTGTCTGAGGCTGCTTCCAAAGGGCCTTTCACACATCTACAGTCCGGTAGCAGGTTGCTGCAGAGCTTGGAATCAGCAGCTGTAATGGGGATGGTAAGGTATTTTGGACGCGGTATCTTGAAAACGTGGGTGTCTGGGTTTTTTTTGCCCTTCTGGCTATTCTGGTGATGCAGGACCTCGTTTTCTCTGTTGTTGCACTCTCTTCTACCCCATTTGAAACATTTTTTCCACACTTCTAAATCCCATCACTTGGTTTTGTGTTGAACCTTCTCTATAGCCCTCCACTCTCATAACCTTTAAAGATGTTTTCAGAGGGTAGGGATGGGGGCTGTACTATCGAAACCCTCAGGTACTCTTGGCTTTAAGCTTAATTTGGTCACCTGCCCCTGAGCAAGGATGGGGGCACATGGGTGTGCAGTAGGTACCTCATGTGCCTCAGGTGATGGCTTCATGTGCCACAGGTTTGCAAACACGGGCAGAGAAGCTGAAAGGATGTGGCATGTGTAGCTGCAAGTCAACCTTGGCTGTCTGGTGCACAAGGAAACCTGATTTACCAGAACAGCAGTGCTGTGCAGCTGCACCACGCCGTGCAGGGGAGGAGTGGGGGGGTTGGTGCCACTTGCTTGAGGACAGTTTTAAATATATTATATATTTTCTGTCAGAGGAGGTTCACTACCCCCCTGTTACGCTGATGACTCAGTACATGGCAATTTTCAGGCCTTCCTACAGCCTCTGGAGTTAGGACAGTGCTGTAATTCTGATTTTGCTGGGGGAGAGGAGATGCAGGGGGATGAGTGGTTTGCCTGTCTTTGTAAGAAATTCCTGAAAGAGCAGATTGCTGTGTCGGCCTGTGTTGTTCTACTTTTCTGCCCAAAGCCCTTGCCCCTTTCTTCACATCCCAGAGACCTGGGCTCTGAGACTTTTTGTTGACAGCTTTGCTGTTTCCTCACCTCTATCAGTTGTTATTTGTTTCTGGATAATACTTTATTTATTTGTTTGAGGGCTTTCTTTTTTTTTCAGCACTTGCACTGGATCCCACCTTACTCCACAGCTAGTGGGAGTTGAGTTTTGACTTGCTGTGTGTAGGTGGGTTAGAATCTGGCCCTTGTGTAATATGCTGAGGACAGAGACTGTGCTTTCTGTCTCAAGCCTTACAGTGCCAGGGAGCTCTATTAATGGCTCAGGACTTGGCTTTGCTTCATGTAGTACAAATCCACATGTGTAAGACAGAGAATGGATGAAATTTGCTTTGCCATGTTTTGATTTGTGCCACATTTTGTTCATGTACAAACGGTGAGATTATTATCTGTAATCTTCATGCAGTTGTTGAAATTTTGTCAAGAAATAGTTGGAAGTGGGATCTTGCCTTCCAATAGAGAGTATACATGAATATACTAGTTAATTTTCTAAGAAAGAAAAACTGGATGAGGGTGAGCTGTTAAGGAAAGCTTCTCTGTTAGAGGTGTTGGAAGGGACTGGCCGGCAGTACTGACTGTAGTTGGGTCTGAATGTGACTTCTGTTTGAGAAAGCTTAATGATAGTTTTGAGTGTTCTGCTGGGAAAATGGATTGCTCATCCATGCACAAGAGGTGAATGATCCCATGTTGAAATCCCACTATGTTCTGCAGGTGTGTACAGGAATACAGCTGATCAGAGCAGGTTGGCAGGTAGGGTTGTACCCAAATAACTGGGTTCAGCCTCAGCACATCCCATCTGCCCGTTTGATCTAATTCACCCCAATGCAGTCTGCAGGTGTAGACAAGCAAGTCATAGTGATGCTGGACTTCCTGAACCTGCTGGCACCAAGTTGTGCCTTCCCTTGTCTCTGCTGATCTACATCAGAAGCTGAGATCCTGCCAGTGATTTGGGGAAAAAAAAAATACCCCACGTAGGTGAGGTTTTGTATGCAGTGTCTTCTCAGTGATGCTCGGCATTGCAGTGCAACTGGCAGGTTGCCAGGCAAAATACAGAAAGTGAGGGTGAACCCAGCAAATGGCATGAGAAGCAGAAGCCCTGCTCCTTAGTGAGGAATGAGGCCTCCAGAAGCACTGGAACTGATCCAGTAGTTTCCATGGGGGAACCCACCGCGTTCCCCTTTGTCACCCTGTTTATTTTATAGCCCTTCAAGTGGGATGATCCTGCAGAGCTGCAGTTCCTGCTTTCCTTTGTGTATTAGTAATGTAGCCGTGCACAGGGAGATGTGTGTGGCAGGGAGTCTGTGCAGAAACCTGTGATTCTGGGATGAATTTGTACTTTGATACCTGCAGTAGGTGTGAAATATAATTTGTGGTCTCTTTAGGCTGCATGAGTTGTGCACAGAGGCATTTGTGTAAAGCAGAAGCAGGCCCAGTTGTTGATGTCACCTGCAACTTCGCTATAATTCACTGCTGCAGCACCTGTCTGCCATGAATCGTGGCTGTCTGTGGCTGAAGGCTCACGATCCCTTTGTCCCCCCAGATCTGGGGGAAAGCCTCTAGAGGAGCACGCTGTTTTGCAGCAGTGGGACTGTTAGTCAGGGCTCACGCTGCTCGTGTTGCAGCACTCTGCCCAGGTAGAGCTGTGCTGCAGCTGCCGTGGGCTGATTGCATCACTGAGAGCAGTGCTGGCACAGTGGCAAGAAACTTCAGATTGTGGTGCTTAGGATCCTGTGATATTTGAAGGTTGTTAGCCCCAGCTCCTAGAGACATGTGGTGCCTTGGGATGGTAGGGAGGATATTTGGGCCCAATAGGTCATCTGTTCCTAGAATTCCTTAATTTTCTCTTCCCATTATATTCAGCACACAGTCAGTTCCTTGGTTTAAGTAGTAGTCCTTGTTTGTTAGGTGTTTGTTCCCCCTTCTTGCCATGTTTGTACCCTTTTTGTATCTTCTCTGTCTAATGCCTCATCTACAACACATGCAGGGTTTTATCCTTCATGCTTTTGTTTAACGTGACCTGATCCTTTGCATGATAGCAAATTGCTTGTCACCTGTAGTGTTGTTTCCATCTGCTCCCCTGTTTGTAGGCAAGACTGACTTTTTCCTTTCTCACTCCTGCTTGAGCTTTCAAATTCATTTCTCTTCTGACCCAAACAGACCACTCTGTGCCATGCTGCTGAGTTAATTGTCTTGCTTGTTGGAGTTCCTTCTGTTGATCATCTCCTGATCCCTCCTGACAAACTTCTGCCCAAATTCAAAGACTAGCTTCTGTTTGTTCTCCTCTTGAGAGTGTTGGCTCCTACTCCCTACTGCCTTTGAACCAACAAAGACAGGATTTGTTTTTGTTGACTATTTTGGGCTCTCTTGATCAGAGGCTGTGGGTCTCTGGGGCTGTGCACTTGGCTGGCCTTTGCCTGGATCTCTCCTCTATGAGATGCTGCCTTGTTGATCAGCTCAGAGGGAACAGGCCTGCTTTTTCCATCCTGCTGGATATATTCCCATGTTTCATTTCTGTGTTCCCGACTGTACTTCCATTCTCTGAAAAGTGATTTCACTTCAGTTCTGCTTTATGAATCCAGTTTGAAGTAGCCTAGATGATTTCCAACATTATCTTAATTACTTGTTTATACTTTGCTGCTTTGCTCTGTGACAAGCAGGCATGTGGACTGACAGCAGTTCTTCTGCCTCAGTTTTGATTAAAGTTCCTCTGCATAAATAAGTCCATTATTTTCTGAACACTTCTCATTTATCTCCTTCCATCTGTCTCACCATCAAGAAGGGAGAAGTTACATGAAGGAGCAGATGACATTGGGGTTGCTGTTGAGACTGTTACTCCAGTCGTCATTGCCCAGGTGCTTGGGCAGCTGTAAAGCAATGTATAGATATGGTAAGATACCATGGCACTGGTTCCAATTTACCTTTAACAGTTTGGCTACAAACTGCTGCGGTTCATGAACTGTTTCACAAGTAGCTGGACCATCTGGGAGCAGTGGGAGGTAGCCACCTTGCTGCCTTCATGTTAGTTGGTGCTGCTTGTGAGCCAGAACTGTAAGAACAGACAAAATCAGAGCTCTTCTGTTTTTCTCAACCTTCCTTTTTCATGGATCTCCCAGGTGCTAGATGAGTATGTCCCTGTTGACAGAATATAACCCCAGACATCAGCTCTTCCCGTTATTGTGACAGCCTGTGTAAGTCTTTGTGCCTCAGTTTCCCTAAAACAGTGTGTAGCTAACAGTGATGTTAATGTATTTTCAAGTATATTTCCCCTCCCTTCATCTCCAGGCACAGTATTGCAGCAATATATTTGTAACATGAGAGATAACTAACAAGTCTAAATAGTAAAGTGAGGAAAGGCTGGCCTGGCTTACAGCCATGCAAGTGCCATCAGTTTCTTTTCAAACAAAGTGTGTTTCAGTCAGGTGGTGTTTACTCAAAAAGCCTCATTTTCCCCAGTGCATCTGAAAGCAGTTTCTTTAGGTCAGAAGATGTGTGTTGCAATGAAGTACATGTTCCCCCAACAGACTGCTGCTCTGCAGATGACATTGCTGAGGCTATTTCTGGATGTGACCATCTTCCTTGAAAGGGGAGTGTTATGTGTGGGAAGAAGCATGGTATAGGGCAAAGGGCTGGCATGCTGGGCCCTTGGATCGTTTCCTGAGTCTGCTGCTGAAAGGCTGCGAGATCTGGGCACGTCGGGTGACCTACATGGGTCCTACCATCTGTACATTACGTGGTTCCCACCATCTGTACGTTGGGGCGACGCACACACTTTTCTAGTGCTGTTTTCAGGAAGCAGAATTGGTGTTTTGGAGCTTGTGACTGTTTGAAAGAAAATGAGACTTAGGATCGCAAGTTTTCCAGGTAGATTTGAAAATTGCCTCCTGTGTCTTTATTCTCTTCCTGTGAATCACTGCAAGCTCTCTGTCATGCAGCTACCAGCACCTATGATAGGTGGGGCCTTGGAAGAGACAGAGTCCCTGAGCATGCAGTGAGACTCATGGAGCCTGCTGGCAGTCAGCAGGGCAGGGACTACACGGAGCCTTCTGCAGCGTCAGGCCTTACCCTGCTCTGTGATGCACTTGAATATTCAACAGAGAACATTTCGTTAACAGAGCTATTAAGGTGTTAGTAGGGGACAGATGAAGTCTGTGCCTCGTTCTACTTAAATAGTTCATTTATCTTTGAATGATCTGTTTATGATGATCATGTAGGGAGGTTGTCCTTCCCAGGTAGCGCTTGGGAGAGGCCTGGGGGACAGCGCACACCTAACATTAGTGTGAGCAAGTGTCTCTGTTTTGCTGTCCTCGTTCTGTGCCATGCTCTTCTTTGTTTATGGGGAAGCTCGGAGATGCCATGGTGAAGTCACCTCACATTTCTCCTCTCCAGGTCCTGAAAAACATATTTTTGTTGATGGTTTTAAAAATAAAAAAAGAAAAAAAGTCAAGAATATGTCTCCAAGAAGCTCAAACTCCCTTGCATCGTGTATCATAGACAGGATGATTCTTTGCCTTGGTGAAAGGCAAAGAATATACTTTTTTCTGACCTGTGAAAATCTACCTGAATTTGGCCAAGTTCTAAATCGCTATAGATGATCATCAGCTGCTGCATATCCAAGGGAGGTGGGCTAGAGTTTCTCTACTGAAATGGCTAAAATACCTCCCCAGATGAACATACATCAGCCTTTATGTCTGCTCTGTGTGCACAGGCCCCTTCTGATGTGGTTAACTGTGGGCTGGGAAGGGAAGGACGTGGTTTCTGTAAGACCTTTGCTCACTTGTTACAGAAGTTAGAAGGCAGACGAGTGGCACAGAATCGCACACTGGAGATCTCACTTCACTCCTGGCTGCTGTCAGCAGCACCGTGTACATCCAGCAAGTCCCCTTCAGCCCAGCTTGTCATAGGAGACCCTCAAATAGTTTATTGCTCATACTTTGATTATCATTTTCCAAGGTACGAGCCTGGGATCTGAGCTGTGGAAGTGCTGATGATGCACAGCTGCAAGGGGCACCAGTGGGACTTGCGCTTTGAACATGTAAAGTGGCCCAGAAAACCAGGCCCTTGGGGGTCTTCATAGAGGCACCCAGAGGGACGAGATGCTGCAGCTCTGATTTCCCTGTTCCTTGGCTTTCAATTTGGAAAGCAAGGATTCCTGACAGCAAACATGCTTGTGAGCTGCCCAGAGCCTGTGGAAGAGCCTGCAAGGAAACCACCGGTTCTGTATTCAGAGCAGGGCTTGGCTTGAGGCCACACGTTGAACAATGTGGAGAAAACAAAATATTGAATAGCTGCTTGTTCAGCAAACCCAGTTGCTCTTGGCCATGCAGGGCCCTGCGTGATGGAGTGTGTGAGATGGGGCAGTTTTCCCCCAGCACGTGGGGCTACAGCCAGCCTCTGCACCTAGGGTCTCAGGTGGTCCAGGAGAAGGCCCACACCAGCACGGTCTCCCAGCCTGTGCAGTGGGGGGGGAAGCCAGCTGGGGACTCCTTTGCTGTCCCCAGATTGCAGCAGTGAATGCAAAACAGCATTCTTGCTGTTGTGTGGCCTGGCTTGGAAAACCATTCCCCTGCAGAGTGCCGCCTTGTGCTGCCTCATGGGATGTTGCTCTGGTTTGGGGGAGCCCAGCTCTGGGACTGGGAGAGACTGGTGCTGCTCTGCAGGGAAGAGCTGCCTTCCCGCTCTTTCCTCCCCTGTGCTGAAAAAGCAGAACACACCCCAGCAGAACAGCGAGCTTTGGTTGGGACTGCGGCCACGGTTCCTTCCCCACCTGAGACTTATGCCTGATGTGTCTTATCAGATGAGCTTTATCAGGAACCTAATATTACTTTGCTCTTGGCTCCCAGTTTAGATTCTTCTCTGGCACCTTGTGGTGTCTGAGAGTAGGTTTGGCTCACTTGGCAGACAGTGGGTGAGACGTGAGGGCTGGTTTAGGTTTGAGGAGTTGTTGGTTGGTTTGGGTTTTTGTTTGTTTGGTTTTTTTTTCACTTTCCCACTTGCTGTTTACAATTATTATGTCATTTCTTTTGTCTTCGACCCAAGAATCAGATGGCACAAATGTCCCTATTAGATGTCTCTCTGGGATGCCTGAGAACAGCAACCCACCAATGCAAGCCTTATCCTGGGGTTCCAGGACCTGAGTTAAGTACCCTGCCCTGCCACAGGCTTCTTGTGTGCCCTTGGGAAAGCCATTTAGACTTTGTTGGTGTTGGCCTCCTGCATAAAAAGTGCTAGGGAGGAGTTCATTTCTGAAGTGTTGCAAACAGAAATGAGGATTATGAGGAGCAGGTACTGAACTGAGAGGGGCTGTATAAATACTGTAGGTGGCTTTGAAGACATTTACTCTTCAAGGGATGTGTGCAGTGTAACTTTTCAAGTTGTTTTTGACTGAGTGTTGCAGGAGGGTTTCCGGATACTGTGTGGAAACCCAGAGGCAGGTGACTGTGCAGAGGTGAACTGCATGAAGGAACTCTCTTCCCCTCGTTGAGCTGTAAACAGACTGTGGGACCATTTCTCCTTTTCCAGAGATAAACAAACACGAACAGATGCCACTATGGCTGTGTCCCCTTCTCTGTTGGAGTGGGAGAATGTGACCTTTGGAAAGGGTCTAGCTTGATCCTGGGAAAACAACTTTGATCAGAGCCTTGGGAGGAATCTGGTACCATGTCCATCTTAGAGTGACAGGAAACACTAGCCAGAGACAGGTTAACCTGGTGCATCTCCATTGACATCAGTGAGAAGGTGAAACAGTCTGTCCTGTCTCCTCATTTCAGTTCCTCATAGAGAAGCATTTATTCTGGACCTCAAGGCCAGGCAGAGTAGGGGAGTCATGGGACAGCAATGACTAAGATAACTTTTGTCTTTAGTATTGCTTGGAAGGAAATGTTTCCTTAGATTTGTTGTTGTGTGAGGCTGAGGTGTGAGGCTCTTGTTGGACTTGTGTCTGGTACTTGCAAAGGGCATAAGGGCAGCAGCAGAAAGACTTCTGCTCCAGCTATGCCATCCCCTCTTCAGCAGCGTCCCACTCCTCACTGTAGGAGCTCTTGGCAGTGTTCAGTACTGTAAGTTGCTGTGTTCCCAAGGCTCCTGTGAAGCCCCCCGAGAGCCAGGCTCCTGGGCCTCCCAGAGGTGAGGTGGGTTCACAGTTTCCTTGGAAACTCAACCCTTGAGCATCTCCCTCTGGGAAGGAAGATTTGACTCTCGTGCAGCTATCGTCTGTCTTGGTGTAGGGCTGAGAGCCTCACACACTGCTGTCATCTCAGTAGGCTTCTCAGACTGCGGCTTGTGTAGTTGGCTTCAAGTAATCTAACTGGAAACCCTGACAAAACACTGGGGTTCATCAGGCAGTAAGGTTTGTTTTGTGGACACAGGTGGATTTAAAACTGAAAAAAGCTGTTGATCACCCTTCCTTTTAATTTGTTTTGTTTTGTCATTTGTCTGTTTCCAGTAGAAGTTATTTCTGAGGAAGAACTTGCATAAAAAATAAAGAGTAATGTAGTTCACTGGTTCCAGAAGGGTGATTGTTCTTGGCTTGGGGAATGGAAGAAGGCATTTCCTGCAAGTGAATGGGTGTCAACAGAGCCACAAGGTGGGGAAGGTCTGTAAAATGGAGAAGAATGAGATTGTGTCTGGTGTGATGAGCGTAAGCAGCAGAGGTGGCTGAACCTGAGTGAAGTAAGAAGGCAGTTAACCTGGTCTGTGGATGGTTGTCCTGGATGTTTTGCTAAATGTGATTCAGGTAACTGTGCCTTAGTTTGCACAAGCTGATGGAATATTTCTTTCCTGGTTAGTCTCTTGGTAAAGCAGAGTGAGGTGAGTGAATTTGGAGGAGAAGCACTGGCTCTGTGTTGGACATAGCATTAAGGACATGTATTGGAAGAGGTAGTTTTTATTTCCCCCACCCCCTTTACCTGGCAGTACATATGGCCAGCAGCATCTCCTGAGCCTCTGGTATCTCTGTTGTGATGGAGATGGAGCTCTTGGAGTCGTGGACTCTTCTGGAGCCAGGAGCTGGTGCCAGATACAGGCGGGAGGGTGACCAGGTGCAAGGAGATGACAGGGTCATTGGGTCTAAATGCCACCTATGTATCATGTAAGACAAGGACTCTCAACTGCTGTGTTTTCCCAGTAGAAAATAGTTACCTCACTAAGAAGTCAAACCAAAATGCAGATATGCTGCAAAGGCATTCGTTGGGCTATTTATCAATATTAAATGTGTAAACCAGAAAGGTCAGCCGTGTTTAATGTCATATGGCAGCTTTGTGATTTTAATTACAGTAAAAAAAACCCAATGACAAATGAATTCAGTGCTCTTTAGAGCTTGTTCCTCCCTCATGCAGTTTGTTTTGTGGGCTTACCTGTGCTCAGGGGAAGTTTGGCTGCCTCTCTCATGGTAGGAGGGATTTTATTTTGATAAAGAAAATGGGATAAAAGTAATAAATTATTTATGATGTCTCATTCATTGGGGGAATTCAGGGCAACTTAATGTTTCAGCAACACCTCGTTACAGGGCTGGGTAGCAAGGTTACAGGCAGAATCACAGTTCCTGGTGCAAGAATGTTGTTGCATCTGACCTTAGATCAGGGTGACTGACAGTTGCTGTTTCCCTGTTTCTTCTGGTTTATATGCCATTTCAGGTGTGTGGGGTAAAGAGGGATAAACTTCAGTTTCTCCTCTTGGGCTTTTTGTTGTTTAATATCGTGATGGGGGCTGCTCTGCTGTTTGTTGTTGTTGTTTGCTTGGTTCCTTTATGCTAAGCTTGTAAAACTCTTTCTTGATCTTTTCCCAAGCTGTTTTCAAAATGCAGTCAACAGGATCCTCCTCCTTACATAACATCCCTTCAGTTTTTAGGGGTAGTTATCAGTTTGGATGTTTTAAATGTGTTGTTAAAGAACTGACTGCTATAGAAACCTGACTTTTAAATGAGAACCCTGCAGACAGTTTGTGCTTGAGCTACTTTTAAACTGCAGCCGAGGTTTTGAGCAGTGCTGGTGCATGTGGTTTTGTTTTCCTCTCTGAACATGTCCCTACCCACATGGCTGTGGTTTCAGCTTTGTAGGTGGGCACAAGGTCCTGCTTGCCCTGTCTGCCTTGCAGCAGGGGGATGTGAGCTCCTCTGCTTTGTGGTCCATGCTCAACACAGTGTCCTTATTTCTCTGGGTGACACAGGCTGTGACTGACTTGTGGCCAGCAGGTCGAGGGAGGTGATTCAGCCCCTATACTCAGTTCTCATGAGTCCCCACTGCAGTGCTGCATCCAGTTCTGGGGCCCCCAACATCAGAAGGACATGGACCTACTGGAGTGAGTCCAGAGGAGGCCACCAGGATGATCAGAGGGCTGGAGCACCTCTGCTATGAGGACAGGCTGAGAGAGTTGGGGCTGTTCAGCCTGGAGAAGAGAAGGCTCTGGGGAGATCTTATAGCAGCTTCCAGTACCTGAAGGGGCTACAGGAAGGCTGGGGAGGAACTTTTGGCAAGAGCAGGGAGTGGCAGGACAAGGGATAATGGCTTTAAACTGGAGGAGGAAAGATTTAGATGAGGAAGAAATTATTTCCTGTGTGGGTGGTCAGACACTGGCCCAGGTTGCCCAGAGAAGCTGTGGGTGCTCCTCCCTGGAAGTGTTTAAGGCCAGGCTGGATGAGGCTTTGAGCAACCTGGTCTAGTAGAAGGTGTCCCTGCTGATGGCAGGGGGGTTGGAACTGGGTGATCTTTAAGGTCCCTTCCAACCCAAACCATTCTGTGATTCCATGACTGTCCAGAGCAGCAAAGCAGCACACACTGGATGCAGCAGTTCAGTGCTGTTGTAAATGGCGAGTGTTACAAGTAACCCTGAAACACTCCCCGCTGCTGCAGTAGTTTTCAGCTGCGGTGTTCATCCTGCACCCATCAAAACACTGGCAGTGGTGTACAAGGGTGGAGCTTTGATTTCAGGCTGGTGATACTCTCTAGGTTCTCAGTTGATGATAAGACCAGCTCAGTTAAAGAGGTCCAGTTACATTTGTTTCTGTACCTCTTTAAATGATACTTTTTTTCCCCTGAATGTAGTATCAATAGAGGTTTCTGTACTTTTTTTCCACTTCACTGACAGCACTGTCCTTGTTTAACTCCAAATAAATCTTAGTAACATGTGCAGCCCAAAGACAAGGAGAGAAAATTAATCTCTAGCTCAGGAGCTACAGAAAATGAAATGAATTATCAACAGAAGAGAGAGGAGGGGTTATTTTTTTCTGTTGTCCAAACAAAGGGAAGCTGGCACAGGAAATAAGAGTTAGTGAATGGTGGTAGTGGGGTGCTGGGTTGTTTGTTGGTTTTTTTTTCTAAATTTATATGAAAGGAAAAATGAAAACTTTTCCAAATGTCCCCAGTAAGACTAAGCAAATCATAGGCATGTGAGAGAAGTAGCATCCCCATAGGATTCATTCAGCATTGTTGAGATTCTTTTCTTTGCATTCAGCTTCAGTGGGAAAGTGTTGGGGTGGGTAGGGGTTTGGTTCTTTCCTTGCCACTGATATGGTTAAAAGTCACAGCATAAATTTCCTGACTTGGTAAAAAGCCTGTGACCCCTCTCAGTTGTCTTGTTCGTCAGAAGGCAGATAGGTAATAAAGAGTCTCCTGTGTGAGAGGAGTAGGGAGAACCTGCTGGTTTAATTTTGTTCACAGCAGTGGGCCAAACTTTGTTCTTTCAGTGCTGGCCTTGATAATTGGCTCGGTATAATATAGGAATTCAAGCCATTGCATATCTCTGGCTTTATAACTCCTAATGTCATAGCCAAGAAGAGTGCAAAGTCTCCTGCAGGAACATACAGTAAATAAGGACAATAAGCATATTCCAAAGACCATATGGGCGGTGGTTTTAAAGGGCCTCAGCTCAGCCCTGGTGGGTTAATTCACATCCAAGTTGCCTGGACAAATGGATTTTGCTGGTTTAGACTCCGTGGGGAATGTGGGTTTGATTTGGGAGATTTTCTGGACTAACTATTACGTTCATGTCTGTGATTCCTGGAAACTAGGCTTTTCAGGAGGGAAGGATTTGCTTTGGAGGTTTTCTCTGCCTTAGGAGTTTGGCTGTGGTGTGCCTTGCCTTTAGGGTGTCCCATATCCTGCTGCACAGGGCACCTTGCACAGACACACAGTAAAGTTTTGGTTTTCTCTGGCCACCCACAGCTCTCAGCCACGGCTAGCTAAGACTCATTTACCTTGTTTTTCACAGACATCAGTGGTTTATTTGTGATCTTCAGTGAGGTTCTAACACCTGTTAAGCGCTCCTCCTCCCTTTTTTTGGAGAAGCATTTAATTATGACAGGGTTTCCCTTGGAGCACATCCTCCATTCAGTTCCCTAATTGTAGAATTCTCTGTGGGATTCTCCAGATGGGGGATAGAGGATAATCTTCTCAGAGCTCCGGAAGAAATGTGATGCCAAATTACAGAAAATAGATCCTTTTTATTAAGCTCTTGGGCTCCTTTTACTCTTATTTTAAGGTGACCTTCTGTTAAAGAGAAATGTTGGATAAATGGCTATCCTTTTTAAATAATCCTTAACAACCTTACCTGGGTTACTAATAACATCGTTAGGTTAGAAATCCTGAAAGGATTTAAGCTTTTTTTTTTTTGCCACTCATGCTGTCATCACAGAGACAAGGGGAATGAACTTGTCTGTTTCCCTTTTGTTTCCAGTTGGTCTCATTTTCAAGCTGCGAGCTCTAAATGAGGGAGTGCTGGCAGCGTGCTTGGCGTGGCAGGTATAAAGACAAAGGCCCCTCCTTTGTCGAGTGGTCTTGGTGCCACTTTATGGATCACTCGCTCCGCTGCGAGCTAGTGCTGTGGGGGTGCTGTTGGTGTTTCAGTCCCTGAGGGGTTTCCAGGCATCCTACAAGCGCTCCTCAGTGCCGCTGTTGTTTGCAAACACAGCAGTACTGGCCATCCTGTTCCGTGCCCAAATTCTGGCCATATCTGGAGTTCTACTAAGTTTGCTAAATCTAGCATGTGGCTGCTGAAGGGCTGCAGGGGTTGTCCTTACAGAGCCAGTTCTGCTGGAAGGTTTCCATGTATTTGATGTGCATAAATTAATACTCCGTGAGCTCCCGTGTTAGCAGATGATACCAGGAGAAACTAAACCACAAAGAAACAGAACTGCAGTCCTGTAGTGGCAGAGCCAGAAGTAGCCTGGAAATGGCTGACTCCTGTCCCCTGTTCTAACCTTGCCTCTCTTTGGGATTTTGTGTGCATTTGAGTCTCCTGAGAACATTTTCTGTAGCACCAGTAAGAGTGCCAGCTTTGCACATAGCAGGTAGATACAGACTTAGGAGGGGAGGAGCCTCTTGTTGGCAAGGAGGCTGAGGTTATAGCTGTAGGTTTTAACGTATGTATGTAGTTGGTTGGCTTTGCACTGCGCTGGGCTGCTGGGGATGTGTATAGCTTGCAGCAATTAAACTTTGGTGCTGAGAGGTTAAAGGTGGCTAATCCAAATTTTTGTTTATCTTCCAGGTCTACGCACAACGAACTAGAAAAGAACCGGTAAGTAGCTAATGAGCTGAATTCTAAGAAATGCAAGCCTAGTTAGTGTAATGTGCTTTAACCATACACATGCAGGTGCTGTTTGATCAGCTTAGACAGCTGTGAATGGCCACACTGCATCACGTACTTTTAAAAGTCAGGGGGGAGGGCATAAAAAGATTTGAAAAAGCAGCCTTGTTTTTGGTTGCTTTTTCTTTTTTTTTTCTTTCTCTGAAAAGGCAAGAAGTGACCCAGTTTTGTGACTAATCTGTATGCAGAGTAAATACTGTTCTTCTCCTGACACAGTGAAATCTGACTGGGGCACTTTCCATACATGAGGTTGCTACGGGATCAGGTTTCCTGGGCTCTGGGTAACACCATGTACCGAAGGGCAGAGCCCTGTGCTCTGCACTCTCTCTCGCACCCCTCCACTGGGCTGTGATAATCTCTGCGGGGCAGAAGAAAACAACGTTGTCCAGAGGCTCAGAGGTCTGGCGACCAGCGCTCCTGTGGAGATTCTCTCTTCTAACCTGTTTCAGGATTGCTCCTGTTTATCCTTGACTGTGAAGTTTTAGCAAGCCTTGCAGTTCTGTTGGCCAGCTCTGCTATGTGACTCAACCCTTTTGTAACAGGAGTTAAAAGTAAGATAAATACCATTGAGACAAGGAGAGCTAGTTCACACAGAGATCAGATTATCGCCTTCCATTCAGGATGCTATAGTTAAGGTTGTGTCAGGGTTTCCATTATAAACTTATTTTGGCTCTTCTGTGGGATTTTAGGGGGGCTGAGTGGAGGGTGTCTGTGTTTTTTGTGGCTGCTGGAACAAAGGCAGTGCTCTGGCCAGCTGCTCCTATGAAGAAACCCCCAGGGTGGGAAAGCTGAGTCTAAATAGGTTGATTGCCTTCTCTTCCCTCTTAGCAGCCATCATTTAACAAGAGATGGAGGCCTGTAAGGATGGCCAAAGATACACAGAGGCTTCAAGCCAAGTGTGTATTCCGTTCAGACAAGATCTTCCCATGTAGCTTGAAGGGAATCAGAGCTGAGTACCTCACGCATCATATTGCCCTCAGTCACCTCCACATCTGCCTCCCCCCCAGCAGCAGCAGTGCTGGGAAGCAGCTTGGCCTTTGCATGGTGTCTGTGTTTCCTTCCAGGCTGTGCTTCTACCTCCTGGTAGCTTTGAGGATCTACAGAGCTGTCATGGTCCTGTCTGTCTGGGGTGATGCAGGGAGGTTTTTTATTTGGGTTATGTTGCTCCCCGAGTCTCAACCTTTCCAGTCCCAGGTTGAGCTGTGCTGAGAAGTGTTGGCTTCTGGGTTTTCCAGTGCTCTCTACCATTTTATTTACCAGTGAGGGAAAGAAAATGCAGTGCTTGAGTCTGACCCAGAATGGAGGGTGCTTTTTTTTCTCCATGACAACAGTAAACCGTCACTAATTTTCAATGTGCTTATTTGCATATCTAATTGTTACTGCAAACGCTGCTTGCTCTGAGTACAGCTTTAGAGCAGAGCTGTCTCCATCTTTCCCAGTACCAACCTGGGCCTCTCACATTTGCCAAGTTTGCATGGATGTGTGACAATCTTTTTCTGCCCTTAGGCTTGCGGGGCAGGCAGTGAAGCTGCAGACTTCCTGTGGGTGAGATCTCTGCAGCTAACATGACATGGTTATGGTCCAGCTAAGGACTTGCACGTATTGAGGGGTTTAGGATATGCCTGATACCAGCAACTCGTGTGAGTTGAGGAAGTTTCTGCCTTGATCCCGTCTTTAACTGAGGACAGTCACACTACCTGGGATGGGGATATAATGAGGATTGACTCCTGTCCAGCACTTTATGTATGTTACTAGTGAGAGGAGTGTTATTACCTGTGCTTCCCCTTATGCCATCTTTCTCTGAGTGTTGACAAGTTATTTGCTTGCTACAGAATTTGTCTTCCCATTCCCAGCTGGTGCAGTATCTCTCTCTCTCTCCTTCCATCTCAGTTGTCTCCCTAGTCCCCACTTGCTCCATGTTGAAGACTCCTAACCGTCAGCCCTCTCAGCAAGGTCTTTCCTCCAGGGCTTCCCATTCCGAGGCACTGTGTTCCAGGCCTGAGTCTTGGACGTGGTTTTACAAGCCTTTGGTTTTCATCCTTCTGGGAAGGGCACACATTGGATCACGTTGGGTGGTCTGTGCAGGCAAACTCCTGTATCTGGGCTCTTGGTGAGGATCCTGCTGTTTCTGGTTTGGGATTGTCTGTCCCTTAAGTGGCTATGGTAGGTTTATAGTTGTTATTACCAACGATTTGGACAGTGAGTTTCATACTGGAAGCATTTATTTTCAAACTCCACAGCAGTGTTTTCTGGGTGAAGGAGATTGCTTCCCAGTTAGATTTTCACCACGTTTTATTTGCTGTGTCGTTAAGTTTGTCAGTGTCTCGAGACTTAACTGTTGCAAAGATAAAAGCCCTGATACTAATGGTTTTGTGGCTGGCAGGTGCTCATTTCCCCGATTATTTGAGATTATTCCTTTTGAATCTCACTGTTATCTCCGTTATTGACACACACTGTAATTTTCAAAATTGTCCACTATTAGGTCTCTAACTCTGCTTTTTTCCTTCTTGTCTATGAACAGCAGCCTTCTTATGTTCAGTTAAATTTTGTTTTAACCCATTCAACAGTTACACAGAGTTTCTTTCAAGCAGTAGCGAGAGACTAGTAGGAAAACAAAATGCTCTCCTCCTTTTTGAATGTGCGATTTAACTTTGACACAATATTGCAGTGCTGATGAAGTTTCAATGTATCAGGATTAAAAACCTTGTACTTCCTTGATGTCAAAAAGTAACGAAAAATATATTAAAAAATAAAGCAGTGTTTTAAGCTCCACTCCTTTTCCTGGTCTTGAAATATTTCATGAACACTCCAGTGATTCTGCTAAGGAGCTGTTTGAGTTGGTACCAAATATTAGCTGCAATATTTAAGTGACTTCTCTTTCTGCTTTGATTTTCTTTTTTATTTTAATCTGAAAAGATTGCAGTGACATTTATGTAAGGGGCTTTGTTTGATTTATAGAAGATTAAAGTTAATTTGTAGTTATTGTCTGTCATTAATCCTCATGTTGGAAAATTGTGTGTATTTTTTATTTAATGGCTGTGTGTTTCGGTTTATCTCTGCCCAGGATGACTCATAGCTTGCGTTTAAACAAGAAACCAGTATTCTGCTTTTTATCTGTTGCAAGACATAACTAAACCAAAAGTTTTTAGTCCTTTAACACACCTACCAAAAAACTGATTTGTAAGCAACACCCCATTATTTTCTCAAAGAAAACATGATAAAGCAAGTGACTGAAATGTGAACTCTGCTAGTGTCATATTTTCTCAAAAACAGATAATAAATAAAATTCAGGCTTAAGTTAAATAGGTGCGTGTTATACAGATAGAATTGGCTGTTACCTGTGAACATTTTCTTCACACTCTGGTTTTGGAAGGATGTGGTCAGTGTGGTATTAAGAGAAGATGACTTTCCTGCTGCTCTGTGAAGTGGCAGTTCTGGTAGACCAACATGGTGGTGGTGTCTGTCAGAAAAGTTATGTCTCCTGACAGAACAAGAAAGATGTTTGTAAAGCTATTGATCAGATTTAAAAAAAAAAAAATTAAAAAATTTCTGTATATCCTAGATTGATCTGTTTGGTTTGGTGATGAACACATTGTAATACAGCAGAGGAAGGAAAACAAAGTTGAGTAATTGGGAAAAGAATGAGTTATTAGTGTAGATTTTTTTTTTTACGCTCACAATAGTTTAGTGCAAACAAAAGATAGATCTGAGGAGGGAAAGAGAATCACTGCAATTAGTATTTTCTGAAGATCTCACAGAATTGGTAGCTCTGCAAAAATACCTCTTTTAAAAGGAAAAAGGACAAAGTCTAAAGGAGACAAAGCTCCTTCTAAACCAAGTTGCTAAAGGGTTGTGTTTAGTGTAAAAGCAGAGCGTGAAGCGATCGATGTGCGATCCTTTCTCTGTGATATCTTGTGAGATGATCACAAAGTGAAGAAGACAAACGCATAGCAATGACTGAGTACTGTGGTTTTTAGCCTTTCTAACTCTTACCCTTCTGTCTTCTCTGATTCCCCACCCATTCGCTCTTTAACGTGAGACACAGTTTATTGTGGAGTGTTTCTCCAGAAGGGTTTCTCAGGCAGAGCTGACTGTTACACTAGGTTGCGTATTTGAGGTGAGATAAAGGAAAAACCCCTCTGAACATATGGGAGAAAACCATGACCTGGGTCAGCTTGTGTTGAAATGTGGGACCTTCTGAGGCTCTGCAGCAATTGCACAGTTTGGTCCTGTTTCTTCAGAACAGGGGCTGGAGTGTGTCTATTAGCAAAATGCAAGAAAAGAAGTAGGGGAAAGCATTTAACATCGGGCTTTTAAACAGTGCAGACATGCTGTCTAGGCTGGGAAAGACAGAGGGAAGGGAAATGGAAGTATAGTGAATCCTTGCTGCTCTGAATAGACGTGGATGATTGTGCTTTTGTAGTGCTGTATATACTTGCCAAGGCAATCTGATCAGTGTTTGTCTTGAACCGACTCATCAATGTGGTGTTGAGTTCAGTGCCATTTATCAGGAGAGCTGGAACAAGAAACTGATCCAGTAAATTTCATTTGTTCTCTGGAGTGGGCTTTGTTTTCATGTTAACCTCATGTAGCAAAGGTTGACAGGACATACTGTTTTCCTCACTAAGAACACTTGGAACCTGCGATGCTCCCTGCAGCAATCAAACCATGTGCAACACAGCTGAGCCTGCATCTTTCTTCGACACGTCCAAAGGTCAGAGCACGCACAGATCCAACTTGCTCCTTGTGGGAACTGTAGCTAAACCCTCCTGTCTCCGTGGCTGATATGGAACAAGAGCTGGAGGTAGCTAGCTGTCTTCAGCTCTGTCACTTGGGTTACAGATGCCTCCATTTTCAGCTGGGACTAACAATTGTCAGCAGAGTTGAAGCGTGTTCCTCTAGTTTAGGAGACGTGGATAACTGACTACACCACTGTGCCTGTTTTTGTTTAACTTGGAGAGAGTGAAGTCTGTAGTTTGTGGAGTA
Organism: Antrostomus carolinensis; assembly: GCF_000700745.2. Classification (NCBI taxonomy): domain Eukaryota; kingdom Metazoa; phylum Chordata; class Aves; order Caprimulgiformes; family Caprimulgidae; genus Antrostomus; species Antrostomus carolinensis. The sequence continues at coordinate 23,022 of NW_010295287.1, forward strand.
AGGCTGCCAGAGAGATGTTCTTTCTGGGTACGTTCAGGCTCAGTCATCATTTAGTGTCAGTCTGCCTTTTGCTATATTGCAGTTATTTCTTTGCATTGCTCTGGGAACTTGTCAGTCAGATGCTGTAAAACTGGGATTGGTCTCTTTGGCTGACCACCACACTTGTTCATGCAGAGTGCCTCCTTGTGCAGAAGCAGCGTTTCGATTCACTTACAATTGGAAGTCTGCAGAAGCTTTGTTTCACATTGGCTGGGCAGCAGAACATTTTGAACTCTAACTGAAGCTGCTGAAAAGGGACAGTTAGTCTCCATGCCAAAATTCAAAGGAAACAAAGTGATCTTCATTTTGTTGGAAGTCCTTTAGTACTGGTCATATTGGAATTTCTAGTTTCAGTATGATTTTTTTAATTCAAAGTGATGCAATGAAGAACAAATGAATGCCTGCCTTCCTTTCTGCTCCCAGATCTCTGCTCCTCCTTTATGAATCCAATAGCAGTTGGAGAAAGAAGAGTAAAAAAGAATAATGCTACTATTTCAGATGAACTGTTACAAAGCAAAATATTTTTGTTTCAACAATGCTGCACGGTAAAATCAGTGTTATAAACCAGTTTTCAGAAACAAATATTTAACACAAAACCCATCATAACTAAGATGTGTTTTAGGGACATGTTCTGATGTGTTCTCCTCCCACAGAGTAGAAAGGATTGTCAGTGCAGTCTGCTCGGCCTTGCCATAATGGTCTGATGCTGACAATCCTTTCGTCGTCCTGCCTCCCAGAAGGGAGACTGCAGAGGAAACCCCGGTCTTAGAAAGACATATTTTCTGTAATCAGGTCTCCCCACCTACTGTCTGAGTTCTTGCACTCGGCATCCTGCACTTAAGATTCCCAGAGCAGTGAATGGAAGAAGTTTCAGTGCGTTACTGGTTGTTTACAGCTTTCGGGGAGCCGGGAGGGGGTCTGGTAGCTGCTGTGGATGTGTAACGAGAGCAGTCCTGTGTGCTTAGATGGTATCTGATTTGGAGTACATCATTGCCAGCTTTGATTCTTGAACCTCTTCCCAAACTTGCATCCTCAAATTTTTATTTGGGTGTGTTGCTGCAGTTTTCTTTCGGGCTGACCCCTCTACAGTTAAGTATGTTTACGGCTTTCTGGAAAAAATTAAAAGACTAGTCAAATCCCCTCTGTAATCAGTAAGCTTGGACCAGGGAAGAGTCTGGCCCCAGGTAGGAAGTCCAGCATTCAGCTTTCCCAGCTTGGTTTTCAGCTGTGTCAGGGCTCTGTACTTGCCATCTCTCTCCCAAATGCATCTCTGGGGACTTTGCAGACTTTGGGCTTTTTGGCTTTTTTTTTTAATTATTTATTTTTTATTTTTTACAGGGGTGCTGTTTGTTGGAGGACTGAGAGCTAGAAATTCTGATACAACTTTTCTTGTTCAAGTGACTAACACTGCTCATGGGCCTGAAAGCATTAATAGCTAAAAGCCACTGGGGGAGTTGCTGCCTTAGAGAAGATGAGGTAATAGGAAGATAGTTTTTGAGACAGATTACCTGTTAACTACAAGTTTCAGGACTTTGTACTCCTGGGGCAGAAGCTGGAGATGTGTGTGCTGATCTCTATCTGTATCTGGTATGGGTGTTGAGGGTACTATAGCAACATAGCCCATGCAGACTTGTGATAACCAAAGGAAATTCAGTGTGGGATAAGAAATGTAGGCAAGAAACTTTCTTATTCTTCTTTCTGTATGTGGCCCATTTTTACCAAAGTATCACAACTTTGAGAACCTATAACCTTATGATGTGCTGAGGTGGGAGTGGGAAGAGTCAGACACCCCCATTTAACAGGTAAGGAGCAGAAACACGCATGGATCCAGTGCCTGCAGTAACGGGCACGTGGGAACAAGTTTTCATTGACCCACTCCTTTCCTTCACTGACCGCATCTCCAGCTAGTTGCTTGCTTTTCCCGTCCTTCATGGAAGTTTCCCCTGTCTGGAAGGAGAAGGGGGGCACGAAGTGAAGGTACCTTTGCTGTGGGCAGCAGGCAGGGCTTGACGCAGTATGGTCTATAGCCCCTTCTTTAGGGAGCTGTGGTGGGCAGTGCAAGTTTGTACCAGGTGTTCATTGCTTTGTCTGGGAAATGAAAGCAAAGGGCTTCTTCATCTCACGGTTGCCCTGGTTGTTGCCTGGTTGCAAATGGTGCTGGTCACCCCGAGCAGTTTGCATAGCTGTGGGCAAACAGCCCAGGCAGGTTTCCTCCAAAACAGTGCATGTGACAGCCATAAAACAATTAAACAGGCAGTGTGCAACCAAGGGTCAGGAATTCTCTTCTCATGAAACTGTCAGGTAAGTCAGAGCCATGGCAGAACATAGCGGTAGATGGTGTCATCTACCTACCTCCCTCCCTTTCTGTGTGCCTCAGAAGCTTGAATTTGTGTAGAGATACAGATCATCTCTGCCTCGTGCTCTTCGTGTTTGCTTTTGGGGTGAATCCTTATAGTGCCTGTGCAGAATTGGAGGATGCCCTTTTTCAGAGGTGGCATTGGAGTCTGTCAGATGCAGGCTGAATCTCATATAAAAGTTTGGGATTTATCTGTGTCTGGAGGAGCACAGAGGAATCCCTGGATCCCAGAGCAATGGGATAAGTCAGATCTTCTGCCTGATGTTCCATTAAAAAAAATTAAGGGCTGTCTTTTGAAGATACCCTTTATGTGTACACTGCTGCCTAAGCATCACTTCCCATTAGCTGTGTAATAAGATTTTCTGTCCCTTTTGCCTGTTAATTATTTACCTTTGAGAGTGCATTCATAAAGCAACATGACTTATTTAGGGAAAAATGAAGAGCTTCTGCAAAGGTTGGATGCTTTTTGCTCCTTTTTTTTTTTTTCCTTGCCCATGGTTTTAAGTAGAGTATCTTAAGACTCATGATTATGGAATGGTTTGGGCTGGAATGGACCTTTAAAAATCCATCTATTTTAACCCCTGATGAAGAAGACATTACCATGAATGGGAGATTTTGCAAATGAGCAGGTTCAGCTCACAGTAGATGGGGCAGGAAAAGGAGTGTATCAGCTGCATAGTGATCTTGTAGCTGCCTCTACAAGGGTTTCTGTAGAGGGGCTGAGGGAAAGAAAGAGGCATAACAGAAATTGAGTCCAAAAAGTTTACGCATTGAAACCTCCAGTGGAAACAGGACAGGAGTTTGAAACACAGTGTTACTTTCACAGAAATAGACTCTGGGAAGGGTATCAGTGGGTTCACACATGGTCCAGGCTGATAACAGCTCATATGATAAGGGTGTGGTTTTTATCATGGTAGGTAGTAAACAGCTGCACGAAACTTAGTCATGCTTATAAAGTCAAGTGCAGGCTGCTGCCTCCGAGTTGACTGGTTGCTGAGCTAGGGTGGAATATCTAAAAGCATCTGAATCATTTAGAAGCACAGCTCTTAATGACTCTCTAATGAATATGTGCTCCTTCACTTGGGCAATTGTTGCTCCTCCCTTGGTTGTCTCTACAGTGCTGTAGTTATGCCCAGTAATTTGGAGAGCAGTGCCAAGGGTTCCTGTACCCCATGGCTCCCTGTCCAGGACAGTGAATAATGCAACAACGAAAGGAGGGCGTTTGATAGAGGCTGTTCTTCACGTGAATAAGCGAGTGTATTTGTTTGTAGAGAAAGGGCAAGGACCCTTCTACGAGGGTGAAGGCTGGCAAAGCCGCACACCCATCAGAGGGGATATGTGGAAAGGAAAAGGAAGTTGATGCCAGACTCGATTTTGCTGCTTATTTGTTTTAAGCAGTCCAGGAGAGAAGAGGAACAGAACAGGAGAGTTCAGAGGTGAGATCAGCCCTGTGGAGCTCACCGTGCCTGTCCCCAGCCTTGGGGAAGAGCCTGGTCAGCCAAGAGTGTCTCAGGACCTGAGGACAGGCAGCTACCAGCGTTTCCATCTGCTGCCACAGTGTGTTCCTTTGCTCTTTCCACTCAGCTGGATTGTGCAGGAGGGATTGCTCCAGCTCTCCCAGGAAGTTCTGGATGATGTATCCTCCACATTTTCCTCCCAGGAGGGACTTTCCAATGCTACTCAAAGACACGACCTGTTGAACACTGTGATAGTTTCACTGGGCTAGCCCTTGGCTAGCAGCCAACACAGCCGTTCACCCACTTCCCCCCTACACCCATGGGATAGGGGAGAGGACTGGGGGGACAAGGATAAGGAGGCTTGTAGATTGAGATAAAAACAGTTTAATAATAGAAATAAAAGAAAACTTAAAAAAAAAAAAACCCAAACTAAACAACTAATATTAAAATAGTAGTGATAATGATAGCAGTAATAAGGTATGCAAATGAGTGATAACCCAGTGCAACAGCTCACCACCCACTGATAAGCCCAGCCCATTCCAGGATAACGATCCCGGAGGAGCAACAATCCCGAACCGAAACCGGTCGATGGTGTTCTCATAGCAAGTCTGAACTGAAACCAAAACACGGCCCCTCTAACTACCAAGAAGAAAATTAACTGTATCCTAGCAAAACCAGGATAATTAATTGTAATTAATAGGGTAATTAATTGTATTTCTACATGGCCAAAGCCCACCCTTAGATGGGAAGTATTCTGCTCCTTCTGGAAACTTAGTGAAATTCCTCAAATTAATGCTGAAAGGGGGAACCATGTAGCCAGTTTATTGTAGAAATCGGGGGTAAAAAGAGGGTGCTTTGATTCTTCCATGTCTTTCATTCCCACCTGTTTGGTCTTGTTCCCTCAGGTGAGTTGAGTTGTGGGTTGCCCAGTCAGATTTTGCTTGGCTATATGGGAATCTTCCCCACAGTTCCAAAAATGCCATTCATTAGCTACACTTGTGTAATGTCAGGAGGCCGAATGTGGGGTGAGTACTGGTATTTGAACAGATGCACACAGTTACGTGCAAGCTCACACAAAGAGCTTGCAGTTAAAATCTACGTACCCATGTCTTTTTAGCAGGGGAAGACAGCCCCAGCTGTGTATACAGCTTGGTGTTTCCCTTTGATCTGTGTTTGCTTTCAGTGTTTCTCACGGACTGGACTGTGTCCTGGTGCTCCTCAGAGCTGGCTGCTCTTTTCCGTGTTTGCAGCTGCATACAGAGAAGCTGATTGGGGTGACTGGGGTGTAACTGGTTTCAGCAGCTTGGGATGGGAGTTACTCTTCCCTGCAGCACCTCCTGTTGTTCACTTTGCTCCTGTCCCTTTCCTCGCCAACCCGCAGGGCAGGGGATTGTCTCATTCTCTCAGTGGAAACTCTGCCTTGCAGGTGCCTCAGGATCCTCCCTTTTACTTTGCCTACCAGCTCCCACGCACGTGGCATTACTGCCCTTCTCCAGCTGCTTGCAGCAGCCACTCTGGAGCAAATCTTCTGCTCTGTCACCAGGGTCATAGCTCAGAGAGGCAAAATTCCCCTTTGCTTTCCAGAGAGGCAAAATTCCCCTTTGCTTTCCAGAGAGGCAAAAATCTCCTTTGCTTTCCGGAGACCCAGCACGCTACCCCTGCAGCTGGTTCGGGTCCGGTGCCTAACGGAGGGTAAGAGACTGCACTCTTCAGACTTAGGTGTATTTTTGGGGAAGCTGTCACAGATGGGGCTGCAAGGGGCCTGCAGCGCTCATTTGGTCTGTCCCAAGGCAGGATAAGCTCTATCTAAACCTTCCCTGACAGATGCCGATCGAGCGTGGCCTTAAAAGCCTTTGGCAGCAGGATTACCCAGGGACGCAGTGCAACCTATTGCCCTGGTTAACTCGTGTTACCGCTAGGAAGTTTCTCCTAATATCTAACTAAGAAGAAAATGATTTCAGTGTTCTTCTAGGGGAGGCAAAAAGCTGTCCAAAGTTGAATGCCTCCGTGTGCGTCCCAAATGGGCTTTCATAGTGAGAGTCACTGTTAGACCCGAGAAGTGTGCTGAGGAATTCTGGCTGAGATAAGCAAATATGATGGGGGGTGGGGAGTGGTGTGGAAATTCATCTTTCCTTTTCCCAGTGCATGTGTTTGCCACTTCACCTACCCAGAAAAGCAACTTTGATGCCAAAAGAAGTGGGAAACCGGATGGGAACGCTGTCTCCGGTGGATATTCTACGTAATATGACCCTCTTAGGAAACGCGCAGAGCCTGTTCTCTGGGCCGTGACCTCTTTTAAACTTTCCTTGGCTTGAAAAAGCAGCTTACAGGCTTGGTGATGGCTGGAAAAAGCACATATGGGGATGCATCTCAGTGAAGGGACTGCAAAGGGGGAAGAGAAGGGAAATGTTGTATCTGTTGTCATATCCTTCAGGAAAACAGGTGAAGGCCCTCTAGAGTCATGAGTGTCTCTTGGAGTTTCTTTGAGTTGTGGGGGTTTTTTGTGTATGTGGTGGGGAAAGAGCAGAGTAGGAAGAGGGTTATCCTGTGAGTTGGGCACGGTGTAAATGGCTAGCAGTAGTAATCAGAGTGGAAAGCTGTTGTACAGAAGCAGGGGACTCCCATACGGCCTCCACACTGGCACTGAGGTTGGTGCAGGCAACACTGCCTTGCGCTTCCCCTCAGCCATCCAGGGAAAGCCAACTGCATGAGTTTCTTAGAGGCTTTTCTGTCTTTCTTTCTTTTTAAAGGAGCATTTGTTAAAACTATTCTGTTATTTAAAGTGAAAAATATGATTAATCTTGCCAGCTCTTGTAATCTCCACTGCAATTGTGGTGATACTCTGTGACTCTTAAATCCCAGCACCCAGAGTTCAGCGTTTCTGTCCCCAACATAAAACCAGTGTATGAGCCAGTGTAACCTATGTATTTAAAAAACAGAAAGGAGAGGAAGCATCCTATGTAGGTGTTCATGTTTGCTTTTTTAAATCATGTGATGTCTGAGCTACACTGGTGTGTTGTTTGTTTTTTTTAATGGGGCCTACATGAGGTTAACAATGGAACATCAGAAACTAAATGTTTCAAAGAAATAAAAAGTTTCACAACTGCTTGATTGCAAAGTCAACAATGCAGCCTTCATCTTGTTGTCCTGATTCCAACTAAAGTCCTTTGAACTTTGCTGAAAGTGGGAATCTCTGTCTTGGGAATTTCTTGGGGTAGAGTTAAGAGGAAACCTCAGATAGGTTTTGCTGCTTATATGGAGGGGAGCAGTGAGGGGTTATTGATCTGTTTTGAGAAATGTGGTCACCTTGCACTCTGGGCATTATTAACTAGCAGAGAAAGGTGAATTAATTAGCTTCCCAAAGTGTCCTACTCTCTAGGCATTGCGCATACCAGTGTCATTGCTGAGCTACATGAGCACCTGAGAACCCAGAGTGGATTTAGCTGTGCAGTACTCCGTGAAGGAATTAGGATTAACTGTGTTTTGTGGATGAGCGGTGCATGCTTCAGTTCCTCAAGGGATTTACCTGAGGTCATGCAAGCTGTCTGCAGACAGGGCTCCTGACTCTCACTTAAAGGTCTTGCCTGCTGCATAACCCTTTCCTGCTTGTGGAGAGAGTTGAAACGTCAGCTCCGTTTGGTTGTTGCTTCACCCTTCCTGAAATGTGTGTAAACTCTGTGCAAGCTCCTGCCTAGCACAGCACTAGGAACGTCAAGAAATCTGTGCTTCTAGTTTGCCACTTGGCTCTCATGATGAAAAAACCCACTGCAGCCTTTCCCTGGGTGAATGGTTTGCTGTGAAAATTATCTTTTTTTCTTGCTTTTTAATTCTTATTATTTTTAACAACAGTGATTTTTGAAACCAACAAGGAATGATCCCAGGATGGGACACTGTACAGAAAATATCTGACCATGAAGCAGTGATTTTATCTTGCCCAAAATTCACGAGGCCCTGTGAGGGTTGTAAACACTACAAAATAACAGGGAAGGGAGGGGTGTGATTGTGATTGTAATGCAGTGCCACTGCAGGTGTTTCTGTAAGCTTGTGCAGTTAATTTCTTAATATTGTCCTGATAGTTGAGCAAATGGAAACCAGTTTCCACCAAAACAGAGGACTAGGTGTTCCAGCTCCTCTCTCTTTTTTTTTTTATTATTATTATTTTTCTTTCCAAAACAAACCATGAACCTTTCAGTGTCTCGTTTGTTCCCAGGTGGGATCCTCACCCTTTTACCGCTGTGAGAAAACAGAGCAAGCCAGTGTAGGGCAGCTAATCCTCCCACAAATGTTAGTTTACTCAACTACAGCTGTTCTTGGTTTGAGGGAATTAAAATTTTATCCTTTGTGGCATTGCTGACCCAGGCAGGGGTGGTAATGATCTTCTGCAGCTGATCAAGAGTTCACTAGGTAGAATGTCCTGTTCTTAATGTAATGACTTCTTGAGCCCTGTTGGAAACACTAAGAGTTTTGTAGTTGAGCTGAAAAAAGTTGAGCAATTTTCATGTCTTAAGGATACATTTTGTCTTGCTCCCTGCCCAAGGAAAGTGCTTCCAAGTGGCCAGCTTCGTGCTTTTTCCCTATTTGAGGTTTGAGCAGTTTTACATCTCTTGGCCTTCTCATGTGCCTAGAGGAGAGACAGAAAATGCAAGGAAGGTGTCAAGGGTGGTTAAATGGAAAAGGCAAGACAGGAGGTTTGTTTTGTTGTTGTTGTTTGTTTTTTTTTTTTTCCCCTGAAGTTTAAATTGTTTTAATTTCCTAGGTGATAAACCCTGCTTCTCTCTGGAAGAACTGTGTTTACAGTGAGTTTGTGTTAGCACATCACACCACTTAAGCAGAAGCAAGGTGTGTTTTCACGCTCTCTGGTACCTCTTTTCAAAAACTTTTCTTTCCTGCTCTCTCTGTATGTATGAGATCAGGACGTGATTCATCTCCTGTATGAGGAGATGCTGGGAGAGCTGGGACTCTTCAGCCTGGAGAAGAGGAGACTGAGAGGGGATCTGATCAATGTCTATAAATAGCTGAAGTGCGGGGGCCAAATGGATGGGGCTGGGCTCTTTTGGGTAATACCCAGTGACAGGACAAGGGGCAATGGGCAAAAACTGGAACACAGGAAGTTCCAGACACACCTAAGGAAAAACTTCTTTACTGTGAGGGTGTCGGAGCACTGGGACAGGCTGCCCAGAGAGGCTGTGGAGTTTCCATCTCTGGAGATGTTTAAAACCTGCCTGGACATGTTCCTGTGCAACCTGCTGTAGGGAACCTGCTTTGGCAGGGGCGCTGAACTAGGTGATGTCCTGAGGTCCCTTCCAACCCCTGCAATTCTGTGATCTGCTGTCATAGTGCTGGGAGCTGTACTTCTCTGTTCAGGTTCCCCTGCTGAGTAACGTATCATATCATATTAGGTTGCCCAAGGAAGTTATGGATGCCCCCTCCCTGGAAGTGTTTAAGGCCAGGCTGGATGAGGCTTTGAGCAACCTGATCTAGTGGAAGGTGTCCCTGCTGATGGCAGGGGGGTTGGGACTAGATGATCTTTAAGGTCCCTTCCAATCCAAACCATTCTATGATTCTATGATATATAGTTAACTTGAGTTAAAACTGTTGGTCACATAACGTTAGCTGACTCTTAGACTGTTGAAATGCAGTATTGCTGTCCTTTGTGTGCAAAAATCCATAGCCAACAGGAAAAATAGTGCTAAGATCTCTTAAGTTCTCCTTCCTAGTGTTTTTTTCCAAACATATATCTGATAGTGACCTTGGCTGGTGGTGCCTTTTTCCTGGGAAGTCTGAGGTTAAATTTAAAATAATTTTACAAGGTGAAATTACATGCACTGCTTCCTCTGTTCCAGATGCATGCCCTCTATACCTGAAAGGTACAGTAGATATTTGATGACTCCTTAAATATTTCTGACAGTGTGAAGAGATATTAGATGAAGAGCACATGCTTCCCTTCTGGCATAAAAGATTTTGTGTAAACAAGTATTCTAAATGGTCACATTCTTAGGATATTTTTTTCATTAGGAATTACGATTTTTCTTCCATTAAGTGGGGAAACTGGAATACAGCTTCAGAAAAGAAATGTGTGGAGTGGCAAAACTCTGTTCTCTCTTAATGACCAATAGAAATATATTTTTTAAGTAGCAATACCTTATCTATGTAATTTAAAACATTATGCTAATGACAAAAAGAACTTCTAGTACCACATCAGAATGCATTCTTGATATCAGCATATTCCTCGCTCATTATTTTGAAAACAGGAAATATGTTTTCCCAAATAACAAGTTAGTGGCATCCTTTACTTTCACTGATGGACAAATTTCCATCTTACAAAGCAAGTGCTTCCTTCTTTCAACTGGTTGGTGATGTTACTGGTTTAGAACCCAATTATATTTAGTAAGCACTGAAGTCCAGGGTCTCTTTCAGTAGTGTTATGAAGAAACAGAGGCTCTGCTTTGAGGTACTGTCTGTGCCTTCACTGCTGTGACACCCTGTGGACCCTGGGCAGCTTTTCTGATGTAGTCAGGTGAGGAGTCCAGGGACAGTCTCTGGCTGCCTGGTGGGAAAATGGCCAATATCTCGGGTTCTTCCAGTCTCAGTGCGGGCAGGTGGCCTTCAGAGGTCTGTGCAGATTCCTGCTAATTAATCTGTTTTCTGGTGTGCACCATCTTTGATGTCTCCTGGAGAGGCTGCAAGGACTCAATGGTAGTAGATCTGAACTGGAGAGCTCTTCCTGTTGCCTGGCAGTTTTAGAGGCAGTTAAAATATTATGGGGTGAGAGGATCCCCACTTCTCGGTGTGTGACTGCAGAAACCTTGCTGGAGCCTGAAATTCCTCCTGATTTCTTTTCAAAGGCGTGGTGCTTAGCCAGGAAACCTCTGGACAGAATAATCAAGAATAGCTGGTGAGTTTGGAAAATCTTGGCTATCTTTGCCGGTGACCTAATTCTATCAGCAAAGCTGCAAATCCGTAGGTCGCAGCAAAGCAGGTTACTGCCTCCTCTTTGGCGAGGCAGGTTTCTGATGAATGGCACAGCTGCTTTGCAGACGTGTTGGTGGCGTGGAGGAGGACACCGCACTGGTTGGAGCAGTGTCACCAGATTTGGCGGCTGTGAGCACGCTGCGTATCCCTAGAAGGATGATTAGAATGGTATTAGTGAGAACGAGGGCACAGGACACTGGTGGCTATTTAAAGAGCAGGTCAATTTTTAACCAGCTTCTAACAAAGACGGGGTTTTTATTAGACTAGGCTGGTCACGGCTTTGTAATTAACTAGCCTGGGTTGCACATCCATGTTTACAGCTTGCTTTGCGTGTTCCTTGATAGCCCAGTGCAGGATGGTAGCCATGTCTTGCTGCCAGGGCAGCAGACCTGTGATGATACCTGCCTGGTTGGCCATAAGTGCGATTGAGAAGTCGGTGCTGAATGATCTTGTGCAAGAGGTACCTCAGTGTGACCATAATGGCAGCAGCTAGGCTGTGTTTTTAGGTCGGAAGGATGTGATGTAGAGCATTGATGGCCAGTGATGGCACACTGTTCTAAGCACAGCTTAGCCTAAAAGGTGTTCAGCTGCTCACATCGTGTATTGTGGTACAGTGAAGTTCAGTTAATTGTATTCACCAAGCATTAAAATACTTTACAGCGAATGGCCAAGATCAATAATAGTAGATCCTCAATATGTAACTTTAGGAAGAGGTTAACTTTGATAAATAATAATAATAGACTCTGTTCCAAAGCATCTGTTGCTATTTAACATTTCTTAACAACTGTCCAAATTGCTTTCAGAGAAAGGCAGAAAGCCATGGAGGAGCTGAGAGTAGGGAAGAGCAACTGATGAACAGGCACCGAGAGCTCAGTGCTAGATCTGGATGAAAATGAAGGGGCAAGAGAAAATGCCAGGCATTGATTGACTCCATTCCTCTGCTGGGCAGGTGGCCACCTATCCTGCTCTCATCACCTCTTCATTGTGAAGCATAGGCTGTTATATTTGATCTTTCTCTACTGTGTTGAAGTAATCTGTCTCATTGGTGCCTCTGAAGATCAAAGGGGTTAGGAAAAGATGAGCAGTCATGTTACTGAACATCTGTGAGTTCATTCTGGAGGAGGCACTTTCCAAAATGGTATCATTTTTATTACTGTGAGCATCAGTCTTCAAATTTTTTTTGCCATTCCTTTAAGCATGCTAGTTTTGGAAGTCATGGGATTACAGATGGTCTCTTTCTTATTATTTTATTTATTTAAATGAAGCTTCTGTATTCTAGCTCTCTAGTTCAAAGAGAAAAACTTCAAGATATGCAACAAACAGGACCCAAAGGCCCAGAAGTTGTTGTGTGAATAAAAGTAGCTCCAGATATATCACTTCAGCTTCAGAATCGTAATGTTGCTTTAGTCTAATTGTTTAGGATCTGCTTGATTTGGGATTTCCGAGTGCAGTCACGGGATCCTGTTCAGACATCAGTGCATTTGGCCACTGTCTTCTTGTTCCGAAGAGTCTTCAATCTAGTGGACATAGGAGAAAAGGACAGAAACAAAAACCTGGGCAGGCTGGAGGATGATGGCTAGTGATAGCAGAGAGGAGCAGACACTGCAGCCTTTGCAGTGCTGGCCAGAGAACAGAGTGAAGAGGAAGGTAATAGAGACTCAGTGTGAGATGAGAACAATCCTACTCCCTGAAGTGCCCTCTGAGATGAGAGTAGGACCCCAAATCTCCCCAAAGTGTCCTTTTTACAGTCATTTCTGCAGTGCTGTGGCTTTGAATCCTGGAAGTGGAAGCTCTCTCTCGTGTCCACATAACTCGAGGTGTTTGCAGACCAACCCCTACACCCACTGAGCAACTTGATTTATACTTAATGTCTGCACAGTGTGGACAGACTGAACAGCTTTGATGTAGCTAAAAGTGTCTGTTATCCCTCCACACTGCAGCCCTGGAGACCACCTGTCCTACAAGAAAGCCAAATCTCAGCCAGATTACCCCCCATATTTCACCAAGGGATTGGAGACTGCCTAATTTTCCCTCCCTCCTCCCTCTCTTCCCCTTTTTTGATTTTTGGAAAGCCTTGAAGTAATTCATTTACCTTCAGAATTGTAATGAATTAGGAGAGCCCTCTCAATAATATTAATTTGTATACCTAGAAGTATCTCGGGAAAGGGAAAGACCTTGGCATTTGTGTGATGTGGAGAGAAGTGGGGAGAGCATGTCTCCCTGCAGGCTGCAGTAGTAGGCTAGAAAGACCCATGCTGGAACAGACCAGTGGTGGCAACAGCCCGCTTGGCACAAGGTTTGTTGGTCTTGCAGCATCTGTTTGCCAAGAGCCTGAAGCTGAAATCAGTGATGAGCCTTCCCATCTAGAGAAGTTGGGGGTAGAAGTAATTTCTGTGTGGCCACGAGGGTGCACTTGGCCACGTGCTGTCTCTGTGGTGGAAGGGACAGTCCGGGCAGGGTTTGTAGGACAGCCTCTTTCTAAGTTGACAATGGAGAGTGTGGACAGTATATTTTAAGGTGAAATCCTGGCTTTATGCTTACCTTAAGGCTTGCAGCTTCTGTTGCAGATGTGGAGAAGGGTTTGTGTGCTACAAAACTGGCCCTTTTTTCCAAGTGTTTCAGTTGTTTGGTAAGGTGCTTCCTTTCCTGGTGTCCCTTGTCGTGGTTCTGTGACTGAGGTGGCCTTTGGTCAAAACGCTGCTGTGGCAGAGTGCACCAAGATGTTGCTGTTTGTATTTCATTTCTGTTATGGGATTGAATCAGGATGCTGCTTTCTTGAGCACCGAACCACCAAGTTGTGGAGCTTGTCACCAGGCAGAGGTGCATTGATTTGTGTCACTCTGAAAAGCTGCATTGCCTTGTTTTTATGTTTTTATTACTATTATTGTTCTTACTATTGTTTAATCATAGGTCTCTTCATTTGTGGTTTGTTTTTCACCTGCCCGTGGTTTGAGAATACAGTTGGGTGCATGTTCATCTTCAACTTCTGCAGACAGATCTGGTATGGTTAAGATCAGACTGAAAATGTTGCCTATAGAAATTGTGTTGTTCCTTTAAATTCCTGTTTATAATACGTTGTCAGATCTTTTTATTGTCGATCCTAAATTTTCATTTCTGTGTTTATTTTATAGAACAAATTTTCTAACAGTAGAAAGGCTTAAAAATTTAAAGATCTAAAGGTGCTTTTTTTTCTTAACATTACTGTTTCATGGTACATTTTATTAGCATTAGCAATACAAATACTCCCTACGTGCCAGGGAGCCATCGGTAGGAACTGACTGGAAACAAAGAGGCAAATGAGCATCTATCATCTCCTTCAACTGAGAGCAAATGCAGGGAAATAAATAATCGTGAGAAGAGACTCAATTTAAAATCAGGAAGCAAGGGTTGTTCTGAATGATTTCACAGCTCAGGTGGAGAATATTAACTTTTAGCTGCGTATGTCTGAGCCAGATTTCCTTCTGAAACATGGGTCTCATCTGCGACGTCCCATGGAACTGTGGTGAGCGGGTGTGAGTGTGTTTATTGCAGGCTGGCTGGTGGCCACCACAGCTTTGTTGTGCGTGGCTGGAGGGCTCGCAGCAATTGCATAACGCTCTGCGGCAGAGAGAGAACAGAGAGCACCGGCTCCGTCCCCAGCGCCCAGACTCCTCACCATTCCTCATCCAGGTGCTTGGCAAAACCTCCCCTTCCTTCGCTGAAGAGTGTTCAGTAAAGCAGGGGGTAGATGCTGTTGCAGATGGAGCTGGGCTGGGGGTTAGGGACAAGAGTAAGGAAAAAACATCAAGTCATATGATGGCTGTTAGAGATAAGTGTGCCTCTGACCTATGAATTGCTTTTAGAAGGAAACCATATTTTTCCCCGTTTTCCCTGCCCTGTGGTTTTTGCATGTGTTTCTCATTACTTTTATCTCAAAATCATTCTCGTCCAATGAATTATTGATGTGGGGTCACTTGCATTTCTCCAGGAATTGCTTCCTTCGACCAGTGATCCCTCCTGAATTTTTTAAGCAATCTATTAGCTCTGAAATTCAAACAAAGTTGTTGGTTTCTAATTTCAGGGTTAAATTAGACTCGACTTTGAAAAGGTGTAGAGGGAAGAGGAGGAAGGTAGAGGGGAAGGGTGATAATGTCCTTTTCCATGTTAGGATCTTCCTTCTGCTGATTCTTTTGGTGGTTCTTGCTTGGTTTGGTTCTGTTTTTTTAACATCTCTTGGAGATCAAATGTCTGATTTAGCCTCAGTGGGACTTGAGCGTATTCCTAGCGTTAAGCACATGCTTAAACCCACTGTTGCATTCAAGCCCTATAGACCTGCAGGCATAGCACAAAAATATCTGGGAAATGCTTTTCCTTTCCCTCAGATGCTCCCTTCTTACAACATCCAAAAATCAGAATTCAGCGTTTTGAGATGCTGCTGGAGGCGAGTTGGTCATTTCCTGCTGGGGGGGAGGCTTGATCTTTTAAAGATGGGAGGAGTGTGCGTGTGTCTCTGCATGCGTGTGTCTGTCTGTGTGTGTGCATGTGTGTGTGTCTGTGTGTGCATGTGTGTGTGTCTGTGTGTGCATGTGTGTGTGTCTGTGTGTGCATGTGTGTGTGTCTGTGTGTGCATGTGTGTGTGTCTGTGTGTGCATGTGTGTGTGTCTGTGTGTGCATGTGTGTGTGTCTGTGTGTGCATGTGTGTGTGTCTGTGTGTGCATGTGTGTGTGTCTGTGTGTGCATGTGTGTGTGTCTGTGTGTGCATGTGTGTGTGTCTGTGTGTGCATGTGTGTGTGTGTGCGTGTGTGTGTCTGTGTGTGCATGTGTGTGTGTCTGTGTGTGCATGTGTGTGTGTCTGTGTGTGCATGTGTGTGTGCATGTGTGTGTCTGTGTGTGTCTGTGTGTGTGTCTGTGTCTGTGCGTGTGTCCGTGTGTCTGTGCGTGTGTCTGCATGTGCGTGCGTGAGTGCATGCGTGCATGTGTGTGTATCTGTTCGTGTGTGTGTGCATGCGTGTGTCCGTGTGTGTGCGTGTCCCCGTGTGTCTGTGTGTGTGTGTGTCTGCATGTGTGTGTGTGTGTCTGTGCGTGTGTGTGCTTTGCAGATGCTGGGGCCTTGATTCAGCAAAGTCTGTCAGCAGTGTCTGACCAGGGGATAGTGCTGAACCTGGTAACTTGCTGCTTCAGAGCAGTGTGCACCTGTGTTTGACGGACTCCTCAACACAGAAAGTTTCTTGTCTCAGTTTTCATCACTTCTGTCCATGGTAGAAGCTGGAAAAAAACTCCCCATAAACCCCAGACCTGTCCTAGCAACGAAGCTGCAGTCTCTCCAGGGATTTTTACATTCAAGGATGGCTCCCTGATGGGTATTGCTACAGCAATGGCCTTCCAGTCCTGAGCTGGCCCTCGCAGAAGCCTCCTTGGGTGTTGAAGGTAGGGAGGTTTGTAGCCCCTTTGTGATGAGCAGACACAAGGCTTGGAGCTGCTACCACAGGTCCGTCAGCTTTCTGGGGACTTCCCAGGCAGGGAAGAGGCTGGTGGATTTTTGCCCAGCTTGCTGTGGTGCAGAGTGGTGGGGTAGGCTAATTCCTACCCAGACCCCTCAGAAATGTCCTCAGAGGAGTAGGAGAAGGAAATGAGGAAATTTGTTTGCACCCACACCTTTTTCTGCACTGCGGTTTTGATCCAGGCAAAAGGGAGCCCAGAGTCTGCAGTGGGATTTGGGTGCGTGTTGTACAGTGAGACAGCTGAAGCTACGAGCAAAAAGCACGCATAAATAAAGGCTTCCTCCCCGTGCTTTATATAATCAGAGCAGATGATGTCATTGGGAGCCGGAGAGGAGAACAGGCTGTGAAATTACAGCCCTCTGCAGCCAGGCAGAGCCAAGTGCAAGGAGAGTCCGCATGGAGCAAGGGCCAGCCTGCTCTCTGATGGAGGCTCAGGACAGAGGGCCTGGGGGCTGGGGCTTGGAGGGGAGCTGGGGAGAGGGGTTGAAGCAGATAATCCAGAAATGGTCAGAAACTCATATAGACACTAAGTGAAAGGAGGGGAACAGCACATGCCCACCAGGGAGGGGGGCCAGCACCCCCTTCCTCCACGTGCAGCCACCTTTAGCTTGTGGATCATCTGGCAGGGCTGTGGGGCTGCTGGGCTTGCTCATCCCTCCTCTGCTTCAGTCTCTTGGCCCATCTGTTCAGAGGCTGATGTATCTTTTCCCACAGTAGCTCCCAGCAGAGGAGAGAGGGCATCCTCACTCTGCTTGCCCTCCACATCCCAGAGGAACTTGCTTCTAGACTCCTCCTGGCCCTGCACAGGAGAGGAAGCAAAAGCAGCTCTGTCCTAGCCGGAGCTGTCAGGTGGAACAGGATAAAGGGTTGTCCTCAGCTCTTTGGAACAGAGAGGTGCATGTTAGGCTGTGGTTTTCCAAAGCCTCTCAGGTGCTTTGCACTGTTTCTGGCCACCCTGATGCCCCTCAAAGCAATTCGGACAGGAGTGTCTTCCCCTTCAAGCTGAACAGGAGGTGGATACCAACATGTTAGGCTGTGGTTTTCCAAAGCCTCTCGGGTGCTTTGCACTGTTTCTAGCCACCCTGATGCCCCTCAAAGCAATCTCAGACAGGAGTGTCTTCCCCTTCAAGCTGAGCAGGAGGTGGATACCAGCCTGATCTCTTGGGAAAGATGAGAGCTCTCTCCTTTCAAATCCTCCATGAATTCCTTCTTCAGCACATCCAGCACCTACTGTGCGCTCGGGATGTTGCTGCGAGAGCCTGATCTTTTCCAAGGCCACTTAGACAGGAGACAGCGCTCCAGCTTCTCCCACCTCCCCTGCAGCCAGCATGCAAAGGCTTCGGCCTCGGCTGAAACTGGAGTTCTCCTTCTGTCATCCTCTTGTCTTCCCCAGGATCAGGGCAGCAGCCTTTCGCGCCGAGCCTGGGTTGTTTCTCTGTTATATAACAATATGGGCATTTAGACTTGTTTTTCCAAATATTGGCAGATGCGTCAAATATTGGCATAATCCAGGGGTTTGCATGGAGAGCCGTCTGGCTCTGTCTGGAGCCTGCACAGTGCTGGTATTTTCACTGAATACTAGAGCCTGCAGCGTTGTCAAAGCCACATTGCAACAGAGTCCAGGTAAACAAGGCGAAAAGACATTCATATCACAGCCTGACCTGTGGGATTACAGCTGTCCGGGTACAGCCTCAGGACTTGATAAGAAAGATTAATACGTTTGCGATTGCTTTCTCTCTGAAACGGTCTTTTAGCCAAGTTTCTTGTGAAGCTTTTTAGCTCTGGAGTTTTATTTCTGGGTTTTACTGAAGCCACCCATCAGTCCATCAGACCTGCCTGTGTGCTCTGTGGTTTAAGAACCCATCGTGGTCTGTTTGGGCTGTGTGAAGTGGAGAGAGGTCAGGAGCTGTGACCGGGTTAGATTTTAAAAATAAAAAGGCAAAGTCTTGAACACTGCGGAGGACAGAGAGCTGGGGAAGCTGTTTGGTTTGATCTCTCTGAAGGAAAGCAACACACTCGTGTGCCAGGTCAGTTTCTGGGCTTGGTTGTTCTTTGCTGTCCCACTGCCCCGGGTCAGGGAGCTCCTGAGCGGCTCCACCAGCGTTGTCCCCAGCAGGTGACT
>NW_010295287.1:41457-41803 GCF_000700745.2 Antrostomus carolinensis
TGCCCGCGCATCCCCCCCACCCTCCGCCGTGGCTGGCCCGCTGCTGGATGCTCGTGTAAAGCCCCGTGCATTTCCCTCGGCGAGGCTGTGCTTGGAGATACAAATGCACTTACAACATTGCAGTAGCGACAAAACTCAGTGTGGCCCAGCTCCGTGTGCAGAACGAGGGGAAAACCCAACAGCAGCACAAGAGCGATTGCTTTGGTCAAACCTCTTCCGAACCTGCCATGGCTCAGCCAAGGCCGCCTGCCCCTGCAGGGTGCTCGTTGCCTGAGCCCTGCTGTGTGCCCTCATGAGCTTATCGGCTGGAGCTCACACCCTCTGCCACAGGCAGGTGTCCCCTCCC
>NW_010295287.1:41899-47515 GCF_000700745.2 Antrostomus carolinensis
GCCAACAGAGCTGCTGGCAGGAGTGACATCTCTGAAAACCACCTGCATGAGCCTGGGACAGTCCTAGGGCCTTGGAGAGCCAATGTGGGGATCCAGAACTGGGGGAATGTCCCTTCTGGGGAAGTGGCTCTCTGACAGCTCTTCCAGTGTCCTCGTGAGGACAGACCCTCTCCCTGCTTTGTCCTCTCCCTGCCCTTGTTGGGGCCTGCAGAATGCAGAAACCTTCTTTGATCCACCGTGGTCCTGGGGCACAACGGGAAGTGTTTCAGTGTCCAGGGTTTTATTACAGGGCTGGATCTTTGCATAGAGCTTTCGGGTGCTTAACACAGTTGATCTCCTTGAGTCTGCACACAACCTAGCTTTTGACGTGGCAGATCAGTGCCATCCTTTTAACTGCTGTCTCAGCACCCCAGCCAGTGCTCCTGCCCGAAGCCAACGGCTGGTTCCTTGTGCAGCACCTTCCCTGGTTACTGGTAAAACCTCCAGTGCTGAGACTTGTCCCAAAGCTCAGGCTGTAGATGTGTTGTCCATTTCTCTCTGCATTCAGGAGTGGACTGTGATACGTTTGAGACTGGTTAGATATTGATTCCCCAAAGTTTTTGTTTTCTGTTGCACAAATAATTCAATTTTCACCATGGGCGGGGAGCTGCCCTTGCCCAGCAGGGCAGGGGGAATGTGCTGTCCCTACCCATAGCAGGTGCTGTGTAGCAAGTCCCCTGCTAGGTGGAACTGGCCCTGCTCCCCAGCCCCAGATCTGGGCACACATCCTTAGCTCTACTTGAGGTGCATTTTTAACCTGGGTTGATCCCGTAGGTGAAGTGTATGGCTGGTGCTCGTCCTCGTGCTGTGAAGAGACACGTGCTGCTCTGTGCTGCAGGCTGATGGCTGTGCTCTGACAGCTCTGACTCGGTGACTTGCCTCTGTGGCCGCTCAGAAAATGTGTGGCATAGCCAAAAATGAGTTCAAAACACAGAATGTCTTTAACCACGAGATCCTCCTCCTCTCCCTTTCTCTAGCTGCAAAAAGTCAGTGTCCAGTCTCCCATGGGATGACATGAACTATAGTGTCTGTGTGAACTGGCAATGCTTTTTCATTGCTGGCCCTACAGGTGGTCCTGGGACGTTGGGCAAACACCTGGAGTGGGTGCACACAACTCCTGTTGATTAAGCTCTATGTTGAAAATGGGCTTTCAGGTAGAAAAAATCCCCCTGTGTCAGCCCTATGGGTTTAATGTCAGTGGGGTTTGCCCTGGAGCAAGCTGGGAAGTAAAAAGTGAGATGGATGTGATTACTGTTTTTTCAGTTTGATTTTTGGATTGTGATTTCCCTTTTCCCACCCCTACAGTTGTTAATATTTAATAAAAAACACGTGTTTTTCAAGGCCCTTGCTGGTCATACGCAGCCCTGAGACTGTTCTTGAGACAGGATGATGGACCCTTTGTGAAGAGATTTATAATAGAAACAGTGAGGAGCTCACAGCTACAGCGCCGCTCGTGAGCACTTCCCTGCACTGACAGTTCATCAGCAAAACCCCTGACCCTTCCACCCTTAATCATCCTTGCTTGTCACTGACATAATTGCCTGATTACAGACTCCTCTTCCCAACCCCTTTCAAACTGGGTGCAATAGTGGATTTGAAAAACAAATGCAAATGAACTATCCATGCTCTTTTTTTTTTTTCCTTTTCATGTTTTTTCCTTCCCCTGCATTGAGATGGATCAGGCTCAGATTCAGTTTCTTTGTGCCTGGCCAGGGGCTGGGATAGGTTTTCAGCACTGTTTTGCACCGGTGTTTCTTGCGTGTGAATGGTGGAGCTGATGTCATTGTGTTATTGATTGGGATGACAAGTTTGGACATAAATCATTAATGTCTGGGAAAGAGAGAGGGAGGGGAAAAAAAAGGCAACCCACACTTGATAGTTTTCCATAAATCTGCTGTTCATTCCTGTGTTTGTGATACAGAGGAGACAGCGGGAACAGTTTTCCTGTGCAGCCTGAGGAAGATGTGCTTTGCCACTGCTGCCTAAACCATTTTTCCCAGTACATGTTTCCATATTCTGCTGAAGATGCCTCATATCAGCAACACTGTCGTGCTCGAGCCTGTCCTTGTAGACGTGAGCCAAGGTCAGAAGACTGCCCAGGGGAAGGTCTTGGGTTCTCTTGTTCCCACAGACCTTGCACCACCAGCAGCATTTCAGACCTGGGCCCAGGAAGGAGTAAGAGCACAGTTCTTGGGAACTACCCTACCTCTCTCTCCTTCAGCTGCCAGCAGGATTGGTTTCCATCTTCTTAATTTTGTGCAAAAAGACAGATCAGTTGATAGCAAATGTCCCTGAGCCAGCCATGCACAAGTGTGCAGGGAGTAGCAGTCACTCGAAACTGCTTTCACAGAAAGTTCTCAGCTCAGCAAATAGCTAAGCAAGAGAGAGGAAACCCATGAGATACTTGTACCATTGCCTGTGCGCCTTGCCCCTGCACCAAGTTCATCCAGATGAGTCAGAGCATCTGTTCAGACAGCAAGAAAATAAACAGTGTCTGTCAGAGGCTTGCAATAACGCCAGTATTGGTAAGCAGCTGATGTTTGCAGTGTGAACAGCTTAGTGGCAGTCTGTCCTGGTACCTGTGGGCAATCTTGTGATATGTGAAAAGAGGGAAACATGAAAACTGCCTTGTAGGAGGGAAATAGAGAAGGAGATGACATTCCCTTTCTGAAAGCATAGCTCTGATCCTCCTCTTCTCCTCTTGCAGCCGAGCTCACCTCCGCCTGTGTCTAGAACGCTTAAAAGTTCTGATACCGCTCGGACCAGACTGCACCCGGCACACAACGCTTGGGCTGCTCAACAAAGCCAAAGCACATATCAAGGTAAGAGCTGCCTTTCCCACTGCTCCCAGTCTGGGCTGTTGGAAGCACAATTCAGTCACTTGCTCTTGCTGCCTAGAGGTAACTCTAAAGGAGGAGACTGACACTTTTTTCTTTCTTTTCTTTTCTTTTTTTTTTTAAAAAAAGGCAAGCAAGCCTTGCCCCCTTGGTTAATCATTTATCATTGCTACGAGCCACATTGTTAGAAGAGTCCATAATGAACTCCATTAACTACAGAAATGATTGATTTGGAGAGCAGGGGTCTTGTTCTGTATTGTGATTGTTCGTTGACAGCTGCATCTCTTTAAAGATGCAGTTGAATGACTACATTTTGATGGGAAATGAAGCTTTTTTGCTGATGTGCTAGTGAGTTTCCACTGCCGAAGCATTAGCACGAACCACAAGAGTGTGAGACGGTGTTGGCTTGTTGAGGTTTCATGTGTGAACCTGCCAGCTAGCCCAGCACTCTTGTATGTTCACTTTTGGCTAAGAGAAGCACGAAAAGAAAATGCAACGTTGTCAGTATCTGGAAGAGGCTGAAATACTTTGTCACAGGTCAGGATGGTGGGAGGGAGGATGGGTGGTGAAGGAGAAAAAGCACAGCCGAAGGGACAGAGTTAGCCTGAAATGACTCTTCCTTATGCAATGTGCTTGTCGTAGGAAACAAAGAACAGTGCCCTGGTAGATTTCCCAGCTGTGATCAAAGAAATCTCTAGTAGGTTATGTAAATCACTTACTGAATAGAAAACTGTTTCTGAGAAATCCTACTAAACCATGCAGCAAGGAACCCAGAACTCCCAGGTCACGTTTTGTTAACAGTGGGTGGTAACAAACCCCAAATTGGTTTGGTTAAGGGAATTGAGGCCCCTTCGTGGACAGGTTTGGTAACGCAAGTGGCTGAACCCATGTGGAATGACCCACAGGCTGCTACAGTTCAAATGGTTTCCCCTGGAGAGACTCTGTCCTCAGAGACTTCTTATGCTACTGATTTATCTGTACTTGGGAGATGGAAAGGGTGTGAGGAGATGGCATTGGTTTTGGAGACTGCAAGGTAGCTTTGTTGAGGGCTCTATTGCAGCTTAAATCCTTCTGGGACCCGGGAAGGTCTAAGCAAAGCAGGTGGCTGGGCAGTTGTGGTGGGAGGGAAGGGGAAAAGGATGAAACTAATTACTGCGTCATATTTGATCACGTCAGAAACTTGAAGAGGCTGAGAGGAGAAGCCAACACCAGCTTGAGAACCTGGAACGAGAACAAAGATTCCTAAAGAGAAGACTGGAACAACTACAGGGTCCTCAGGAGATAGAGCGAATACGAATGGACAGCATTGGATCTACCATTTCCTCGGATCGCTCGGACTCAGAGCGAGGTAGGTGTCACTGAGCTAGCACTGAATCCCCAGGATTCTGAGAAGCAAGGGCATGAGATTCATCCATTTCTTGTCTCTGAGCTACCCCCTTCTTATGGCCTTTGGTGTTTAGGCTACTGATTTTGCTCACACATGTCTATACACACAGACCCACATATGTATATGAAGAGTTTAGTGTTTTGCATGAGTTCTAATTAAGTCTGGAAGAAGTGTTGTTATTGTCAACTTGAGCTGATTTCTGTGGCATTTGAAGTGACCTGTTTCTCTGAAAAACTCTCTAAAATACCAAGTGTTAGGAAAAATAATGTGATCACAAGATTGTAGCTAAATACTTGATGGTAAAGTTGGGATATCCACTGTGCTCTTTGGTTTGCTGAATCAGAAACACGACGAGGAAAATCTAAGAACAGATGTTACAAAGCAGCATCCAGCTTCTTGTTCTGTATTTGGGCCATGGTTTAACCAAGATACCTGGTTAACTAGATCTCTGCTTTCTAAGGTTTGGGGTTTTTTTAATAAGATTTATGTTCTAAAGTCCACTGAGGATCTCTGAGGGTAACCCAGATCCCCATGGTAATGCTTGTAATGCCCTGTTTGAGTGGTCCTGGCTTTGGCAACGTAGTATCAAGCAAATAGTATGTTTCAGGGTAACTGCTCTGTTTTCTCTGTTGCCCTCTGTTTTATCTGTTTCTTTTCATTTCTAATACTGGGGGTAGTAGAGCTCCAAAGAAAGAGGTAGTGGAACAAGTTCAGTGGGTGGGGTGGCCCACCTATGCTGATAGTGTGGCCTGCATGCTGGAGGAGTCAAACCCCTTTGCCAAGTCCCTAAGAAAGACTCCAAGCTGGTATCTCTAGTCTTGTTAGAAATCATGTCCCCATCCCATCCCATTCCAGGGAGAACACTGAAAGTCTTCCTGCTGGACTGCTGCTTCATCCCTGGCTGGGGGAGTCCCAGCAGCTCTCTGGCTGGAAGGGAGCAGTTGGGTCTGTGGTGCTAACCTGTCTGTGTTTCTCTTGTTTTCCTTTTTAGAAGAGATTGAAGTGGACGTTGAAAGCACAGAGTTCTCCCATGGAGAAGTGGACAATATCAGCACAACCAGCATCAGTGACATTGATGATCACAGCAGCTTGCAGAGTATTGGGAGTGACGAGGGTTACTCCAGCGCCAGTGTCAAGCTCTCGTTTGCTTCCTAGAACCAAGTGAGACAACAGTGCAGGGCGAATGATTTCACTGGGGTGATCAAACTGGGTCCTAGATGCAGTATCCTCTTTCAGAAGTGACATATTGATAGCTAGTCCTGGAGAGACATGTATATAAAGCCTTTTGGGTAAAGGAAGCCTCCACAGAATCCCACATGTGTTCATTTGGTCATGTTACCAATCCCAATTCCT